>NC_034411.1:22054425-22175921 GCF_002078875.1 Numida meleagris
ATGTGCGGGGGGATGGCGGCCAAGGGGCCGGGCGGGCCGCGGTGGTGGCAGAACCGGCGGGCGCGGCTGCTGTGCATGCTGGCGCTCACCTTCCTCTTCTTCGTGGTGGAGGTGGTGGTGAGCCGCGTCACGTCGTCGCTGGCCATGCTGTCCGACTCCTTCCACATGCTCTCCGATGTCATGGCCCTGGTCGTGGCGCTGGTGGCCGTGCGCTTCGCCCAGCGCACCCGCGCCACCAAGAAGAACACCTTCGGCTGGGTGCGGGCCGAGGTGATGGGCGCCCTGGTCAACGCCGTCTTCCTCACCGCCCTCTGCTTCACCATCCTGCTGGAGGCCATCGAGCGCTTCACCGAGCCCCACGAGATCCAGCAGCCGCTGGTGGTCATCGCCGTGGGGGTGGCGGGGCTCATCATCAACCTGCTGGGGCTCTGCCTCTTCAACCACCACGGCGTCGGCGGACACGGCCATTCCCACGGGCACGCGCACGGGGGCAGCGCCCGGCTCCCCCGGGGCAGCGCCAAGGCCGAGCAAGCCCCCGGGGACGGGGAGGCCGCGCTGCACCGCGAGGAGACGAGCACCTTGGTGGAGAACTGCAGCGGTTCCAACGGGGTCAGCCAGGAGAAGCTGGGTAAGCCCTGCGCGCCTCTTGCCCGTTCCGGGAGAGCGGGAGGGGTCCCGTCCCCGAGGACGGCGGTGGCACGAGCTCTGTGGGGCCGCCCGTCCGTCCTTCCTTAGGGAAAGGGCAGGGGAGCTGCTTAGTGGGGCAGGCGGCTCCTCCGCATCAAACCTTTTCTCCAGGTGCTGAAAGGAGCGCCTTGGGTCGTGTCTTTCTCTTGCAGACAGGTCAGGGGTGAAGCTTGGGGTAAAGAACTCTTTGCCTTGGGAAAAGTTGATGCTGGCAGAGGAGGTGCATGACAAGTGGTGTTTGCCTGTCACAAGGCAGTGCTCTGACGGCTGAACTGGCTGTGCATCAAACTGCTGCTCAGCGCCTTGGTCCTGACAGCCAGATCTCTTGGTTGCTTTAGTTGTTAACTACCTGAGAGATTTTCTCCCACTGGACGTAGCGTACTGAAGTATTTTCCACTGCAGTAATGCGATGCTTCTTTGAGGCATGTGTAGGAAGAAATCTTGGAAATTACCCATTGGAGCTGAGGAAGTCATGCAGTAGGCACTGAATGCAGAGCTTGCTGGTTTCAGAGCATGTGTGGTTTCTTCAAGTTAGTTTTCTTTAGCTTTCCAAAGCACGCGGCTTCCCATTCACTTGTTAAGATCTTCTCTCCCTAATTCTGATTACACTGTCTTTTTTGTGGGAAGGAATGTCTTGGGTTATTTTTTTTAACAGATACAGAAGCCTGGGTGGCTTATTTTGAAGTCACTTGGTCTAAGCTGAATACTGTCTGCTAGTGGAAACTGCACGTTCACTGCTTCTCCACTTCACTCTTACTGGATCCCTGTAACAGGGAAGAAAGAGCATCAGTCCTTGGACCCACATCCTTTCTTCTCAGTCCTCAGATCCACCTATCTTCTTTCTTCTCAGGGCGGCATTAGGAGAGACTGCTGAATTAGCTTATACTGCTCTTTCCTCTGTGGAGTGACCTTCGCTACAGTTTCAGTATTTCAGTGGTCAGAAGTTCCCATAAACATCTGAGAAACTTGGAGTTCTTTTTTCTCTTTTCTTTCTTTAGCATTTTGACTCCCTGTTGCTTTTGAAAAGATTGAAAGTTCCTCTGAACATATTACACTCTTTTCTTAACCACATAATAACCTCTTACTGTTGTGTTAGTCCCAACAAAAGTATCCTAATAATTAGTTCCAAACAATGTAAAATTCATTTAGCCGTTGATCTGATTGATACCTTGGGCTGTGAATTGTTCTTGCCTGTTGAATATAAGTTGTGCTTTCAGCCAAATTCTTGTCTAGTTGTAGGCTAAAAGATTGACTTCTCTTGTGGATTAAAATGTATGCTGTTTTCGGGTAACTTGTCTGGAACGTCTTGTGGGTGCCCTTCCGGCAATAGCAAATAATTTGTTGTGGGCATTTAGTAAGTAACAGGGCATAATTTTGGTCACAGTGAAACTTTCAAGTAAGTTTGCCTTTCCCTCTCTGCCATGTCATGATTATGTAAGGAATGGAGTTATTCATTGTTGACTTGTGGAAGTGTCACACGTAAAGGTGCGTGAAGACTTGTAAGAAGCTGTAAGGTGTGCAAGTGAAGATCAGGGAAATGCCTGGAAGAGGTGCCTTACCTCAGCAGGGAATTATAAAGAAGGGTAGACTCTCTTCTCCTGAGGTTGAAGTGAAATCCTCATGATAGCCTCAGGGGTTAGTCCTGCACAGGCATCTTTGTGCATACATTCTGTGTAAAGTAATCTGTTTATCGTTAGGTTTAAATGAGTCAAAATTCAAACTGAGACATTTTAACCATTAAAAAGACTCAGAGGTTTCTGGGACCTTGCTTCTTGCTATCCACCCCTATCCACTGACTCTCCAAATCCCCTTTGTCCCAAACCCTTGGTATGTAGCAGGATCAGAAACTGTCCTCTTTCTGTGCCCTCACTGTGAACCCTGAAGTCTGAACTCTGTAACTTGAGATATTTTCCTCTAACTTACTAATTTCTCTGGAAAATTACTGGTCCCAGTGACATTTCCTTGTTCCATGACTCCTAGAAACTGTGTGGAAAATGTAGCTGGAGCTTTAGGATGGAAGCGTGGTGCCTGACGTGATGAGCTGAGGGTGTGGGACTGACCTACCTCTCAGCCACCTCTGTATGTGCCTGCCTCCTTCTTGGGAGAGGAAGGGCCTTGTAGACACCTTTATGGTCGCAGAATTACAGTCATGAGAGCCGAGTGACAAAAGCTGTAGGTCATATTAACACGTTAATGTTTGCTAAGCTCTGAACTCAATAACCGTGGAAGCAGTGACAGCTCCTTGTTTTACTTTGTCAGGCCAGTGGCCAATGCCCGTTACATTTCTTTAACACTGCAAGTTTTCTGTCCAAAGATCTTCTGAACAAACATAAGAAGTTAATCTTGTAAAATAATTCCTATTTTTAAGCGTGGAAAGTGATTTCTTTGAAAAACTTCACACTGCCTCTTTATGATGGTGTGTGCATTTATTCCTACGTAGCTTATTGGGTGTGATGGAGCCCATTTTGACAAGGGAGGGTGCCAATTCTTTTATGAATTATGTGATTCATAATGCATGGCTTTGGGCATCAACAGCTATATGCCACTTGACAGCAATATGTCATTTGGAAACGAACAAACAAACGTACTAAAGATATGTTTATATATACGCTGGAATACAAATAGCACAAATTCATAGCCTTAGAGAACTTAAGGGATAACTTATACTGTCCTATAGTCAATGCTGCTGACAAGTTCTGCCTGTTAGACCTCCAAAGCTCAGCTCATTGTATCTCACAGTTCTGCTGGCATCTCGGGAATGATTCCTCCTACTTGATTTCAGAGGTCTTTTGGAAATGAACTGCTCAACCTGAAAAGAAGTGACTGTAAAGTAGCATCCAAACTGCTTTTGAGCTTATAATTTCATAAAATGTAATATAAAATAGAACCGCACTACTATCGCGCTACAGAGATTTTAGCAATGTGGTTATCTGGCCTGTCAGAAGAGGAAACAAATATAAATTACTTAGCTACTTAAGCAACATTTATGTATATGCTCCACAATTCTTCATTGTGCTTAAGAAATGAAGAGTAAGTTGTCTAATGGTTAAGTAGCCAGAAAACGTGGAAGGGGGTTTTTGGTAAAGTAGAGCTGTGTAATGGGCCAAGTTGCTTGTTTTTCAGTTTCGTACGGCATGTGGGCAGGCTTAATGTTGGTAATTATTTTATATGGAATTGCAGTAATGTGTTTTATTATAGTGTGTGCCTAATGGCTCTGCTGCTTTCTTATCAGGTGATGCGAAGGACGACACGACTGACCTACAAGTGAATGGGAACGCTGGTCATTATCCTCTGGATGTTGAAGAGGTCGAGGAAGACTCTAGCGCGCAGCTTAACATGCGTGGAGTTTTTCTGCATGTTTTTGGAGATGCCTTAGGTTCAGTAATTGTCGTAGTGAATGCGTTGCTCTTTTATAGTTTGTGGAATCCATGCCCCAAAGATGGGCCCTGCTTTAATCCATGTGTCAATAGCCATTGCGTGGAGAATGCTTCTTTATCCCAACCTCTTGGCAGTGCAAACAAGTCTGAGCAAGAGAGCATTACAGTGGCTGGTCCATGCTGGTTACTATATTTAGATCCTGTTCTTTGTTTGATTATGGTTTGTATCCTCCTTTACACAACTTACCCATTACTTAGGGAGTCGGCCCTTATACTTCTACAGACTGTTCCCAAACAAATAGATGTTCATTCTTTGAACTCAAAATTACGTACCCTTGAAGGAGTTGAAGCAGTTCATGAATTACACATTTGGCAGCTAGCAGGCAGTAGGATCATTGGCACAGCTCACATAAAGTGTCCCGACCCTTCCACGTACATGATGGTGGCAAAGCGCATAAAAGAGATCTTTCACGATGAAGGGATTCATGCAACTACCATTCAGCCCGAGTTTGCCAGCGTTGGCTCTGAAGCAGGGAGAGGGAAGTGTGAGTTTCCTTGCAGAACTCAGTGTGCTTTGAAGCAGTGTTGTGGAACAGTAGAAGATAGTACTGGAAAGAAGACAGAAAAATCTTCTTCGCTTAGTATTTCTTGTTCAGAGGTTGTCATTGAATTTCCACATAACAAAACTAGAAGGACTAAATCGGAGAGCGTTCCTGCAGTTAAGCTAGAGGCAAACACCGATCAAAATGAGCAGTTTGAATCGTCTTTGTAACTCCCAGAATGGTGCTACCTGAGTTTTGGTGACTTTGACAACAGCTGTATCGCAAGAGGAAGAGACAGATGTTTGAGATGCAGTTTTGCCAAGTAGTGTAATTGCTGAAGTCCTTGTTCTTGTCATATTGCTAAATCTAGAATGCTTGTTTTAAAGAACATGATGTCACTGTCATATACAACGTTTGTGTTGACTTTGTACTGAGACAGAAAGTGCACCGATGCTGTAACAACTTCAGAAAACCAGTTTCGACATTTCAGCTGAGACACTTTTTGTTGTGCTTCAAATTCTTTTTTTTCAGTTAAAAGATATTTGAGGGATAAGCATATAGGAACTCAATTTGTGTTACAGACTTCTTGGACCTGCCTTTTTTCCTTTAATATTTGATTTGTAGATATTTTAATATATTGTTTATTTAGAAGCCCTAAGGAAACCAAAGTTGATAGAACATTTTTAAAGATTTAACTACTTAAAACTGGAAACCACTTTGTCAGTTTCACATATTTTTCTTAAACTTATGTAATGAAAAATGTGAAGGTTTTTCTTACGGATATATCACATAGCATATTTTAAAGAAAGCATCAAATGATTGTTAGAAACCGTCCCTGCTTTTTCTGGACAGGTAGCGAGGTAATTAAAATCAATGGCCTG
Organism: Numida meleagris; assembly: GCF_002078875.1. Classification (NCBI taxonomy): domain Eukaryota; kingdom Metazoa; phylum Chordata; class Aves; order Galliformes; family Numididae; genus Numida; species Numida meleagris. The sequence goes on from NC_034411.1 coordinate 22,059,913, forward strand.
TGAAAATATCAGATGTGAAAGGTTTTTTGTTTTTTTTTTCTCTTCTCAAAATGAAAGTTCGAGCTACTGTATACTCTCTGTGATCAAGATGTGAGACTGGCAGATAAAGTAATGCATACTCTAATATTTTACAGATTTTCTGGCGTTTTTCATTATTTCCAAGTTGCGTATCATCATAAAAGTCTTTGAGCTTAAGGCACCCTTGACTGCCATGAATGAAGAGCTGGAGCGTCAGCTTTAACTGATGCTAAGTTTACTAATAAAAGAATAACTTAGCTTTGTCAATAAGAGCTCTGTCGGGGGAAAGTTTGTCAAGCACTGACAGTAAAACTGATGCTTTTCAAAAGCATAGACATAGCTTTCATAACAGTAATCCAGGGAGGCATTTTGCATGTAGTTAAGTCTGTCTGCAAGCACTTGCAGTGACTGAGGTCCTGGTCTCCGCAGCATCCTCGGGAGCGTCTGTCTGGCTTCTGCTGAACTGTATGGGGGAGTAGGATTTCATTCACTGTACTTTACTTTGTAAGATGTGTATCATAATTTCCCTTAAGGAATATCTGATTCTATGGTTTAAAATGTTAAATCAGTTAACTGACAACTGGCTGTAAAGAAACTGTTACAGCATGCTGCCAACTTACACCTTCACAGGAGAGAAGCTGATCTGTGGACTCTGAATCTGGCAGAGACTAGGTGAGAGTTGAAGATAAAACTTAAAGGAATCTAATCTAAAACCCTGACCCTGTTGATCCACCTGTGAGTTGTGTATGGGGAATAATGCCTGGTCATTAATCGACTCCTCTTGTGCTTCAAACTGGAAAGCCGCTCACATCTTCCATTGTTTGCTGTATGACTCTGGGCACGTCAGATAAACACTCTGCCTCAGTTTCCCAGTCTTAACATGGGAATAATACCTACCTCACAGGGGTGTTGTGAGGCTCAACTTGTGTGAACAGCTCTGAGATCTGTTACTGGAAGATGCTGGAAGGAGTGTGGGATACTAAACTGCGCTAGTGTTTGCTCCTTCGAATGTATTGTGATACCTAGGCACAACGGAGGGAACCGAGGGTAGTTTTGGCCTTACAAAATTCTTTGATGCTGTGGTTTTCAGGTTTTCAACAGTATTTAAGTGTAGATTTTTTAAAAGACTGTTTTGTTAGCGAAGGGAATGTAGCTTTGCCTCCAGATACAGAACACTTTGCTAGTTTGCATTTCCAATACGCATCTTGTATGCTAATTGCTCATAAGTAGTTCAGAATAGTCTGCTGCTCATCAGGCCTGGGTTGGCCCGCGTTGTGTCAGTAGTCTTATTCAACCTCTCAGCGGAGCATTGCAGTCAACTCTCGATTATCCATGGGTGGATGACCAGTGTTGTGTGCTAGCTGTGCAGTCTGCACGGCCAGGCTAGCTGTAGCGAATGCCGGTGCGGTGCCACGTGCCAACGCACGGGAGATGTAGCGGGGCTCAGCCCAGCTCGGGGCAGTGGTGCTTCCCAGGCGTCGCTGAGCGTTTTCTGTGTTTCTGCTTGTATAGCCTGATGAACTAACTTAAATATGTTAATATAGTATTTATATATGGTTTTGTTCTGTCTGAATTAGCTTCTCTCTTTCTCCTGTTACCTGTATATGATCTAGAGTTGACTGTTAAATGAGATCTTGTATGAGACTACGTTTGCAAAATATGCTACTACTGCTAGTATACTACAAAGTATTATCCAAGTAAATTTTGAAATGAACGAAGTACTATTTTTTTTTTTGAAATGTGTATCCTTGCTTTTTATGGTAAAGTTTTAGTAATTATTTTGCTCGCTAGTTTAAAATCGGTCTCAGTCATTAGTATGAATTATTGAGGTCCTGCTGTGTATCACTAATGCGCCGTGGAACTACTGCTCTTAGGTTTATTTAAAAAAAGGAAAACAAGAAAAAAAAGCACACAGAGGAACTGTAGCAGCACTGACAAGCCCGACTTACTTCTCTCCTGTTGCTTTTATAAAAAGAGAGCAACTGTTTAGTCGTGACAGTTGCCACCATTGGTTAACATTCTCAGTAACTGCACCCAAATAGATGGAGTTGTGATCACTAGTTCCATTGTAACTATTGAATCTTTTTGTGCCAGAAGTCATATTTTTCTATTACTGTGTCCATTGCAGGCAATGGCTAGCTTAAAAGACAAAAAGCTCTCCCCCACCTTATTTTTCTTACTGGGACAGAGCATGAATGTGACGCTGAAGATGCTGATGCTGGCGGGGGGGCACGGGGAGCTGCGCAGCCTCTCTTTGTCCTGCGACATGTTGTGTGTTCAGCACCAGCTGCTGGTAACGGGGCTCTTCAGTCTCTTCAGCCCTCAGTGGTACATTCCGTGGAAGTACGAGGCCAGTCAGGTGGCCATACAGCAGCACCAACACGGTTTTTGTACTCGTTCTGGCTGTGTTAGACCCAGCAAGACAGCTGACCTGTCTGCAGGTACACAGACCAGATTTATTCTGAAAATCGTAGTTCCAGAATACCGGGAGCCTTCAAAAACACTGCGCAGTCTGTCCTTTTTCTCCACAAAGTGCGAAACTAGTGAACCTCCTGTAAATGAGCACCGCAGTGGTGGGGAGCTAATTGTATTGTGTATCACATTCCTGAATTTTTAAAACAATAAAAAAGCAAAAACTATGGAACACTGATTTTAAGGAAAAGTAAGTTTGTATTTCAGTGTCTAGATTGTTTATGCTTCTGATTAAATGTCAGAGATGTGCCAAACATCGCTGGTTGAAATATTTTCTGTTTAGTACGTCTCATCCAGAAACACGCTGTTTAAAATCACTGCTCAGGCTGTACTCGTGCTGAGATGCAGGGGTGATGCAGATCCTCAGGGGCTGGCCCCAGTATTGCTTTGCGCAGACTACTTTAGTGGAGCAAATAGCTTTTGCGGAGCTCCTTGTAACATTTGCCTGCTCGCTTTCAGCATCTGCTCTAGGCTATTGGTAATATCATTTATTGGTGCCCCGTGGTATTCAGTACAGATAGACACATAGTTACATAAAAGGCAAAACTAGCTCCAACTTGTGACTCCCCGAAAGTCATGGCAAGAGCTCAGTCCTGCAAATTTCTGTGTTCAAGAATAGTTTCATCAGGCTGACGAGTAGCTACTTGTATGCAAGGAATTACTTGCAGGAGTGAGCCCAGAGCTCCTGCCAGTGCAGCCTGCCTCCTGGAGAACTGCAAGTACCCGGATTTTCAGGCTGTTTTATGATCAGTAGTGTTGTGATTCTGAATGTGCTGCAGAAATGAATTTGTTGCAATTTCCAAGGTTTATCCCAGGGCTTATTTATTTTGTCCATTCTCCAAAAAGAAAGAAAAACCCATCGAGTGTCCTCAGGCTTGCTAACAGATTTAGCTAAACTGATGTTGCTTTGTGCTTCTGAAATGGGGCCGCCTGAGTTTATTAAACACCGACTGGTGGAGTTTGAGGCAGAGGGATAAAGATTCCTGCCATTCCCCTGCCCCCTGCTCTGCCTGCGCTCCCTAATCTTTTCAGCTATGGAGAGAGCAGGGGACAGAGGGGCTGGATGTTCCGAGTTCCATGCGGAGGGAATGGGGAATACTAACTATTTTTAAAAGCATATAAATGTGCTCTGCCTATTTTAGTTCCATAGCATGGCATCAGTTACTCCCTTTTTGGATATGTATGTAAGTTGTTCAGCTCTGTATTAATTTTGGCTTTTTCTCTGCTAGATGGAAAGAGGTGGATGCTCCATGTGCCCGAGCTAAAGACAGTCTTGACAATTTTCCAAATCAAACGCAGCTTTGCTGATAACGGGAGGTCTGATTATCCCTTGTAACCTTTGCCCTGTGTGGTTAACTGCCTCTGAGGTACAGTACCACGTTTTAGCAGGCTCCTGTCTGGTTTTGTGAGGGTTTTTTTTTTTTTTTTTCATTCACAGTGTTATCTAAATAGTTTAAGAGCAAAACCACAATACTGAAAAAATAGGTTTTATCTATGTCTCCAAAAAGCACATGGGATTCATTTGGCTTTCTTTTTTTTTTTCCTCATGTCCTGGATCTTTTTTCCGAGCAGTGCTGGAATATAATTGGCATAGCCAGATTTCATTGCTGAAATTTCTTCTGGGCTTCTTTTAAAATAAACGTGAATGTTCTAACTTCTTTTTTGGTATGAAGTCTTGAGAAAATAAATGGAGCTTTTGAATGGCAAGAGCTGTTAGTTGGGATTTCTTTCCTAGGTCAGGCCCTCAGAAGACGTTTGACAAGCAGAAAGGCACTTTCACAGCTGCCGAGAATCTTGGGAACAAGTACAAAGTGCACAAGTACAGCAGGAGTTAATAAGTGGGTTGTAAAGTGATGCCCTCCAACTCCACTGCCAGGCGCAATTAAAAGAATAGCTGCTGATACCACGTGGAGAATTAATTGCACGTATGTGAAATGCACTTTTTTTAGCCTTTGAAAGGAATAATAAAAAAATCCTGACCTATTAGCTGGCAGTGGTTAAATATCTAGCATTCAGGTGAATAAGGTGGGGTTGCTAATAGATGTCTGTCTCGCTTTATTTGATTTCCAGGACTTTGGAACGTAACTGCCCTAGAATGGAAGGTGCTTTGCTGTTTTTCAGCTTCATTTCTTCCAATCTGGAAACTCTGCAGCTTCTCAAGTATGTTGAGAGAAAAGTACCGGCTGCACAAGATGCAGCTGCCAGCAATAATACGGAGGAGGCAGGATTGCTATTAGGATCTGCCTGGAGCTGCTCATGGGCTTGCAATGATGCATTTGTTTTGGAGCTCTTAGTTGGTTCAACTTTTGAGCTCTCTTTTGCTTCAAGAGGGAAAAGTGGTTCTGTGTTGTTAGTTATGCACACAGGAAGATGTGTTTGGTTGTACTGCAAGCACTGCAGTTCAGTATGAATTCAGCCATTTCCCAAAGCTACCTCACCATAAAATGCAATTTATCCTTAGTAGGAACATCCTCTGTGAGACATGCTAATATGGGAATTTTTAATTCATTGGATGGGAGAAGCCTCAGGTCTATGGTCTGAGCTTTTAGACGTGCCCTCCTTCACCCATGCTGTTCCCACACCATATCCTCTTCCCCAGACGGCTGCACGCCCACCCCGGGGCCCAGACACAGCTCCCAGAACAGTCCTGTTGTGTGCTGCAGGAGCTGATGCACCAGGGGAACGTGTCCGGCTGCAGGCAGGTGAGCTCCACCAGGAGCCTGCACCCCAACCCTGTCTGTGCTGGCATCCCACACCTAGCGTGAAGCCCTCGCCACTGAAACTTGGGTTAGCTGTCACAGATAGGTTTTTTTGTAGGATGGCTGGGTTTTCGTGTGTGTGTGTGTGTGTGACAATACAGCCTTTAAAATAGTGCTCACACCAAACTGAAATCCCCCATCTCACACACGCTGTTTCTCATTGCCGCCTTCACATGCCCCCCAGCGTTTTCCTCACGCCAGCCAGAGCAGCTAAGAATAGCGGCAGCGATGCTGTGGGACAGGATGTGCAACCTGCTGAGTTTCCTGCGTTTGTGCTGTGCTGCTGGCCTGTGCTGAGCCCCTTCTGCTCTGCCCTCCCCTCTGGAGCCGCCGGGTGGATTTGTAAGGACCCGAATTCGGCTTTACTGATGGCCGCTAGCTGAGGTGCGGTGCAAATACTCCTTGAACTCTGGCACCGGTGCCGTGCCCACCGCCCTCTGGTGCAGAACCGTTCCCTAGCCCCCAGCTGCCCCTCCCCTGACACAGCTCCATGACGTTCCCTCGGGCCCTGTCGCTGTCACAGAGAGCAGAGCTCAGCGCTGCCCCTCCGCTCCCTGTGAGGAGCTGCAGCCGCCATGAGGCCTCCCCTCAGCTCCTCTGCTCTGGGCTGGGCAAACCCAGGGACCTCAGCTGCTCCTCGCACGCCGTGTCCTCCAGACCCTTCACCATCTTCATAGCCCTCCTCTGGACACTCTCTAATCACTTTATGTCCTTCTTACAGTGTGGCACCCAAAATCGGACGCAGTGCTGGAGGTGAGGCTACACAGCACAGTGCTCAGGGGACAGCCTCTCCCCTCACCCACTGGCAGTGCTGGGCCTGGGGCACCCCATGGCACACTTGGCCCTTTGGGCTGCCAGGGCACACTGCTGGCTCATGTTCAACTTGCCAGAACCCCCAGCTCCCTTTCCATGGGACTGCTCTTCAGCCTCTCACCCCCTGGTCTGTAGGTATAGAATGCATGTTCCAAATACTCATAGCAGCGGAGTTCCTGCGCTTTTATGCGTTGCTACTTGGAAGGAATTTGGTCTTCTTCTCATACTGATGTTCAAAAAGAAAAAAAAGAAAAAGAAAGAAGAAATTGTGTTTAATGATCACAGGCACTATTAGCCAGCCGCTGCAGCCATGTTTGCCGTTTCTCTGAAAATCTCCCTGCACATCATAGGAGCATGGCAGAGACTTCAACGAGTAAGTGGGCAAGCTGTCACAGACCAGGAGGTGTTTGGTCCATACGCTTCAGCTGGGAGGTGGGATGTCATTTGGCACTGTAACGTCCCAGTTTTCTTTTATCAAAGATTAGGAAAAGTACAGAAACCAAATGCTGAGGCAAACTCTGTGGGCACAGCCCTGTGTCAGGCCTGCTTACGTCAGGCCGAGTGCAGGGCATTTCCGGCCGCATGTCACAACTCAGAGGAAGCCAAAGGCAGATGTATCTTTTAAAACCTCAATAGTATTATTTCCTGAAGGTTTTTGAAATTATGGCATCAATGGAGAAAAAAATGAGCAACTCTGTGTGTGTGGATTTTGCTTTTGGACTGGTTACCTTTTGTTTGTTTGTTTGCTTTTCCTGCAACTGTTTGGTGAGAGTAGTGATGTTCTCTGGTCTCCCCCTGTAGCTCTGCAGTGTGTCTCAGCCTCTTGCCATGAGACCTGAGAAGGCAGCCAGTGTCACCTTAGCTGTTACATCGGGAGAGGACACCCTGGAGTACCAACCTCAGCTCCTGCTGTAAAAACTGGAAAATCAGGTACCAGAATTATGGTTTCACACCTCAGTGTATGAAAAGCAGCCACTATTAAGAGACTGTAGTTGGGCAAACACCATGTCTTTGCACTGAAGTTTTCTTGCTTAAAACCCTAACAGAATGGTACTTCTCCCAATCACTTAAGGTAAAGTAAAATGCAGTGTCCTTATGCAATGTGGAGTTCCCCTTTCGAAACAGCGGTTTGGGGAAAAAGTCATTGGTCTAGGCTAGGACAAAATCGCTTACACAAGATAAACAAGGGCGGGCTGTTGCCATCTTCCCTTGCCCTTTATCTCTAAACCTTAACGTTAAATTACAAATCAGAGGTTGAGTCAGCGCGGTGCATCTGGAACTATTGAAACCAGCTAAATTTTAATAGATCTTACTTCAACGATGATGAAGGCTTCAAAGTTTCTCTAGCCAACAGAAATGCTTCCAAGCTTTTAAAGTTCAAATGCAAATATTTTAATACATTACTTAGAATGTTTTCAAATTAAATTATTAGTTCTGTTTACATGGCATTTCATAATTAACAAGAAAATGATTTACTAGTTCTGTATCCTTGTTTCTAATCCAAGTAGAAATGTAGAAATAGCTTTGTTTTCAAAATCTTGTCAAATTTTTGTAGGCAAAATGTTTCGTTAAATATTGGTTATAATGGCAGCAGTCTTCGGTCACAATATTGGAGACACCTCAGCAGTCTTGGCAGCAGGTCACTGGCCACTCACAAGTGCTTCAGCAGCATGCAGAGCTCTGAGAGGCTGCAGAACATAAGCACAGGGACCAGAGCAATGAAGCAGGCTGGAACACTATTTTCCTTGGTTTTGCAAAGAGTAGACTTCTGAAGCTTTCATAAAGAAAAGGTGACAGCTCCAAAGTGGCATTTTTGCTTGTACATAGTGTTCACTAGAACAAACTCATCAAGGTTCTGGCTATGTGATGATGATTTCACTCCAGACAAACCAGATGAAGTCCCAAGAATGGTTTATCCAGATGGGGAAAGTATGGTAGAGATGAGTGGAAAGCATGGTAGATGCACTTCTGGAGCACAGGCATTTCTTTTTTTTTCCCCACATGAAGGTATGCTCAGGGCTTCACCCAAATCCAGTCATCCTGGTTTCTGATCACCTGTGTTCTGACAACTTGGTTTTCAAGAAGAACATCTCATCTAGGCCAGTGCCGTTGGAAACCATGTGCTAGCGGCTGTGTCCATGGTGTTAGGTTTGGTTCTGAAGATTGGGTGAGATTAATTGCCAGCACCTTGAGCCTTTGTTAAGAAAGTTTTGTTTGTTGTGTATTTATTTTTTTCATTTTCTAAATGTCATTAATCCCAGAGTCACTCATATTTAGAGGAAGAAAAGCTTAAGATTCAGTGAAATTTCAGAGGTACTTCATTTGGTAGATCCAAGCTGCTTATTAAGCCAGTTAGATAGGATGGTAATGGCTCCTTTGATTATATTTTCCATCTCCTGGCCATGTTTTCCATCATCTCTTAGTCTTACGAACATGAGAACCTGCCCTGGTGCAGCACTGGGAGCTCCAACAACATGAGAAAAACTCTCTGTCCATCGCCCACCTGTGGCTCTTGCCTCGGCTGTGCCCTTTGTCCCTTGTAAGTTGCTAGTCCCTCTGAGGCTGGGAAAAATGAGAACCCACTTTTAGCAACTGTCTCATTTGTTTCCATAGGAGCTTCAGGTCTCTCAAGAGCCTAACATTTCGTTGGAAGGATGACACGGGAGCTAGGAATGGGACGGGGCTTGTGGAAATCTGTACAAGTAATATACTTTCTATAAAATAAAACTGTACCTCAAGGCAGAAAGACAGCTAGAATTATGCTGTGACCGTTAACAGAATGATACAGTCTCCTTCTTTAGCAGGAGCCAGGCTGGGGTGCAGAAAAAGAGTCTATACATGGTTGCTGTTTACTTTTTTCCTTTCCCATTTTGCATAACTCCCTCATAGAGGGCTGGAAACAGACTTCTGCTGACTTTTGATTATTATGAAACAGAGCAGTCCTGGAAAGAAACTGGGCTCTGAAAACACATCAGGGTAATGGGCAACTCAGTAAATACGCTGTTGTTATCTGTCATTGTAGCATTCACAAGCTTACTATTTGAGCTGTTGTATAGAAGGGAGGGGCTGCCAGACCTTTCCAGTGAGAGCTTTCTGCATTGCAAGATGTTTTTGCCTCTTGTATCTTGAGCTGTTCGGCTAAAGCAGGCTGGGAGTGACATCAAGATGAGCTCCTGTGTGGGTCTGTGAGGGGTCTGGAAGCAGTTTGGCTCAAGGATTTTCCTCATTTTGTTGTCTGTGATGTCCAGAAGAGTCAAGAAAAGACAAAAGACAAAAATTATGTGGTTTTAGTTTTTATTTGGCCAAACTTTGGTTCTCTTACTGGCTGTAGAGAGGAGATGTAAGCAACTGTCTCAGATGAAAGTCCCTGGAGCACAGCTAAGGATTTCTACCGTCTCTACGGCAGTAAATGTATACCAACTGCAAGCAGCCAGTTGTATTTTGGTTCATTTTAAGCAGGCCTAAGTAAGGACCACAACAACTGCACAAACACCAAGCCCCATGCAGTGTCTTGCCACCTGTTTCTGCAATTTCTTTAGCCTGTTGACTCATATTTTTTTCTGGAAGTGAAGGATGCTTGCCACGCAGAAAATGCTCTTGATTTGGTTTTGAGCTCAGACAAAATTCCTCCAAAATGCTTCCATGGCGATAAAGTGTCTGACTTCTTTATTTTTTACTTCTGCATGGCAGGGAGTGAAATGACAGCCCCTCATGTGCTAGGGAGAGATGTGAGTTTGGTAGGCTCCTTCCCACCTCCATGTCTGTTTGCTTGCTTCAAGCAGGATGGGATCAAAGCCCACCCAGCCCCACCCCCAGCCGTGGGCAGGGCTGCCCCCCCGAGCTCAGGCTGCCCAGGCCCCATCCAACCTGACCTTGAGTGCCTGCAGGGATGGGGCACCACATCTTCTCTGGGCGGCTGTGCCACTGCCTCACTGCCTTCTCAGTGAAAAATTTCCCCCTGACATTTTATCTAAATCTCTCCTCTTTTAGTTTAAAACTGTTCCCCCTTGTCCTATCACTATATTGCTGTTCTCTTGGAGAAAAAAATCCTACAAATAAGCACAGCTGGGTTTGTAGCAAGACTGCATCTTCCATGGTGAAACTGAGAAGCATAGCTGTGATCTGGGGCATCCAGAGCTATGAACAAGTGGCCAGTTTGCTCTGTGTGCTTTCAGCTTCTAGTCCTTTTCCCGACATTAACACAAGAGCAGGAAAGAGAAACTGCCTACTCCCCCAGATTTTGAAACTGTCAGTGCAAACTTGTCACGAACTTGTAGTGCTTTCACTGTTTTTATTTTTGTAAGATGCTTTCAGTTTCAGAAATATTTTGTAAAAACTTGCCTCCAAACCACTTCTGGAAAATTTGTTTCCCCTGTTATCCACGACATTCCAAGTTCAAATTCTTTTGGTGTTTTGAGCAAAACAAAGCATTTTGACCCCAATAGCTTTTGCTGAAGACTTTCTGAGCTGCAAAAAGGCAAGGAAACGTTACTGGCCCTGCATTCATGAGACCCCATCGGAATGAGAGAATGGACCCTACCAATGCAGCTCAATGGGAGAGATGAAATCTTGCAATTAAACTGTAGGATTATGCATATTACCACACAAATTGCTCTCTAAATGATAAACATTGAACCAAATAAACATCTAAAGCTCTAGGGAGGAGCAATCAGTAAGGCCAGGCTGGTAAAATACAATTATTTTTTTTTCTGCAAAATACAAACAAAACAACATCTCGCTGAAAACATAACAAGTTGTTCACCGCCACTGAGTAGCCAAGCTAAGCAGCAGCACTTCTTTTTGACATAGGGGTGGCACATTATGCAATCTTTCCTTTAAATTAGAAAAATCAAGACCTTGAGGAACGCCTACCAGCTTTCTGAAGGCTGCTGCAGAATAGCATGGAGGTGCTGGCTCCCATCCTTGTCTCTCCTGCACACCCTCACACTCTATCTCCTGGGCTGCACAGCATCAGCATGAGGGTTTGCGGCACACTGAGTGGTGGCCGATCAGTCAAGGAGCAACCGTCCCGCTATAAAATGCAGTTTTGCCAAATGAAACCACTGCTGCCACATGCACCCAGCTGAAATGCCCGAGTGACCGCTGCTGGTGCAGAAATCCATCTTTCAGCAGCCGAACAGGAGGCCATGTGCTTTAAACCAGGGTTCAGGGGTGGGAGCTGCTTTCCTCTTGGGCAGCCTTCAGCCAGGACAGCGCAAGCTCTGAGCACCTGATGTCTGCCCATGGGGTTTGGGCTTGGGGCCGTACATTGTGTCACTTGTGGAAAGGGAATGAGGTGCTAAAAACCATGCACCAAGGAATGTGGCCAGGCTGTCAATATCTCTTCTCCGCTAATAAATATTCCTGGCTTTTAAACTATGAGGTGCTCTCCAAGAAGCGGCTCCTGGAGGCCACAGAAGTGCCTTGTGTCTGGCTGTGTCAGGCACCAGCGCTGCCAAAATCCATGCTGTTGAAAGAAATAGGAGGGATGCCTTGTTTACTGCTCTCTGCCACCAGCTCTGTTGCTCTTGCCTGGCCCTGTGTAGGTGTCCTGGCTGTCCCAGACATGGGGATGTGCGAGCCGATGGATGTGGGGTACACCTGACCCTGTGAGAATAGCAGAAACTTCCCACTCAAAATTATGGAATCAATGGGTGTTTTGTGTTGGAAAAGATCTTTTAAGGTACCATCCAATCTGAACCCCCAGCTGTGGGCAGGTCTGCCCCTCCCACCTCAAGTTGCCCAGGGCCCCATCCAAACTGGCCTTGAGTGCCTCCAGAGATGGGGCACCACGACTTCTCTGGGCAGTAGTGCCAGTGCCTCACCGCCCTCTGAGTAAAGAATTTATTTCTTATATCCAATATAAACCTACCCTTAGGGGCTAAGTGTGAGATCTCCTCTGGCTGAACCTGGTCACCCTGACACCCATTCCAATGACAAGAAAGTTGAAATGCCACAGGACAGTACCCTGCTCGAGGAACAGGTGTCTAGTGAGGATTTTTTGGGGGCAGTTTTTTGGTGCTGCAGCACAGCTGGGAGCATGGTTTTCATGGACAGCAACACAGTGCCTGGACAAGAGGCTAAGGGATCCAGCATCCCCATGTTCATTGCTGCAAGCCTGGCTCTGCGCAGATGGTATCTCCCTGGAGTTTTGTGTGTCTCTGCCTAATGCCTTTATTTGCACAAGTTTTTAGGAGTGTCAGAGTGGCCAAACTCGATGGATCACCTGTCTGAAATATTGAGATGCAGTCGCAGTTGTTTGTCTGGGTGTATTGATTCATACTTGTGCCCTAATTTTTTAATTACCAAGTTCACCTGCAAGCTGTCTTTGGAGAACTGTCTTTGGTATTTCCTCTTCCTGAAGTGATAAATCCTTAGTCTGCATCTTTCCTGCTTTCATACCAAAGGTAAAATAGGATTACATGTTTGAATAAGTAGGATGCAAAACACCATTCAGGTTAAATCTGGGCTGCTCTGTTGGTGGGCGAGAAAACATTGCTAACTACTTTCCTTAGAAGCTGGCAATGTTCTGCTACAGCGCAAAATGTGCTGCCAAGCAGAGATGAAGGCACGGATGGAAAGCAGCAAGGCAGTGCAGGAGACATTGCTAAGGCAGGGCTGTGCCATGGCTTGTCACTTCCCAAAGGCATCACCCAGCCTACACTTGGGCACATGTAGGTTGCGGTTTCCCAAAAGCTGCCCACATTGGGCTGGCACTGGGTGTCTGCTGCCGGATGCCGGCGGTGCTGCAGGGCACCATGGAGCCCCAGCTCTGTGCTCACCTCTCCCACCCCTGCAGGGCTCCAGGTGCTGCCAGTGATGGAGACAAGGGCGTGTGGAAAGCAGTGGCTCCAGATGAGCTGTGATGGAGTGAGGAGATTGCCTCAGAGCACAAACATGTATAATTATCTGCAGCAGACTCAGAGGCTGTGCTGCAACCATTTCCTCCTTAAGTCCTTGGTGCACCTGAGAAAGAAAAACTTCCTGGTTTCTGTGCAAAGATGCATGACAGCATGATTTATCATGAGTGAGGCACACTGCCCCGAACCTTTGTTACCCTGCTTTCAGTGCACCTGTGGCATCACCTGCCCTAGAAAAACAGGTAGTGAGAGACCAGCTGTGGCTTTGAAGCAGCTTAGAGGTATGACTTTGAGAAAGGCGAAGAGGCTGCAGCCAAAGGCTTTCCCTTTCCCTTCTGAGTCCAGCTGGTGAGTTTCCTTTAGAAGGTGAAAATGCACGTTAAATGCATGTTGTCAGAAGTAATACTAAAATATGTTTTTTTTTTTTTTTTTTTTTTAAGGAAAACATAAGCTGTTTTTCCCCATGGTATTTAGCTGTATTTCCCTCTTGCCTTTCATCCCCATCATTGCTTCTTGCCCTGCCTTGTGTGGTGCTGCTCTGCATGGATAGAGGGAAAGAGGTGTCATCCTTTCTCTCCTTTGCTTGGGGCACAGCTCACAGCTTAGCTTTCCCTCTGCTCTTGGATATACTTACTGTCAGGCAGCATACAACAGGGTGAATACCCACGCTCCAAGAGCAGTAATGCACAGCTCAGTGGGGGACTGTCAGAGACCCACAAGCTATCAGTGTTTTGACTAGGAAGTTGAGGATGGAGCAGTGAATACACAGCATGGGGGTGTCTGGGGCCAGGAGAAGCCATACCCCTATCTCTCAGGAAAGACAAGGATGTACTGAAGTACCTGCACTGGAAAGAGCAGCAGAAGTCATGACAGGATGCATCCTGCCTTTCCACTGGGAGCTGGCTCTCGGAGGCAGAAAGTATAATGACTGCTGGAGTAATTAGAGCAATCTGAATCAGACATCACTACGCACACGTCCCTCTACAATGGTAACACATTTCCTGGCACACCTGCAGCCCACAGCCATCTCCTCCCAGCACTTATCATCACTCTGTGCCAGCCGCCTGTCCTGCTGAGCTGCCCTTCAGCAGAGCTGGGGGCTCACTGGCAGTGAAGAGCAGCACATGGGGTGCCAGGGCTGGTGGATAGTGGAGGCAGAGCAAGGTGCCAGGTCGCCACGGGGAGGACAGGCTGGTGCGAGGCATCTGGGGACGACAGGCGCCCAGCATGCACAGGCAGCAGCAGGATGAAAGCCAGCACTGTGGGAAGGACGAGAGGTGTGAGAGGAAGGGACCGGAGATACCTGTTTTGTGCTGCTTCATCAGTGACTGCTCAGGTAGCCCGTCAAGTCTTCCTTTGTTGTTCAGTTTTTAAACAGCTCGCACTACCTCCATGTACGCTCGCTTGCACAGGTGAGGTCTCCGTGTGCCCTCTGAGAGTTGGCAAGCCGTGCAAAACTCCATGCTTGTTTGTGCTACGTGTATCCAGAGCAAACAGGTGTGTCAGAAGGAAGGGCAAGATGCCCTCATCTTGCAGAAGGGAGCTGTTGCTCAAGGAGACCCAGAAAATCTCCTGCTTTATAGTGGTTTACTTTGGTGTCCTTCATTCCCTCTTGCTTGTTCTCAGCAGGGGTGTTCCTGCCTATGGTAGCGATGGGTCAGGTTTATCCGCATACTTCTGGCCTCATGTTTCATAGAATCACAGAACATCCTGAGTTGGAAGAGACCCATAAGAATAATGGAGCTCAACTCCCAGCTCCACACAGCACCACCCAACATTCAGACACAACGTCTGAGAGCATTGTCCAAACACTCCTTAAACTCCGGCAGCTCGGGGCCGTGCCCACTGCCCTCTGGTGCAGAACCTTTCCCTAATCCCCACCTGCTCCTCCCCTGACACAGCTCCATGCCGTTCCCTCTGGCCCTGTCACCAGAGAGCAGAGCTCGGTGCTGCCCCTCCGCTCCCTGTGAGGAGCTGCAGCCGCCATGAAAGGCACTTGGTGGCAAGATGGTGACATCCCTCACTTGGGTCAGAGATGCATCCACCCAGGAATCACACTGGAGATGACAAGATGGGGCTCCTCAGCCAGCTGCAGCCTGGCTTTCTTCCACAAAGTGCAGAAGTCGCTTTTCTCTACCAAATAAGGGCTTGTGATGCCCAGGGAGAAGCAGCATTGACATCCTCAGCCTGCCTAGCCACCGTGACAGCCTGACACTCTGCCTGATTTCTGGTGGGAGCTTGGAGCACCGCTTCAGGACAGATGTTTTTGTCTGCTCTGTCAGCTGTTGGTCTGCAGGACCAGCTCCTACAGGTGACATCAACCTGCTAGGTGCTCCCACATGATTAACGACCACAAGTAGAACATGAGGAACCTGGCCAGCAGTGTGCAATTATTTACTGTTGTTGTCCAGGTCTGGTGCCTGTTGCTGGAGGCCACCTCCTCTGTAATTACAGCCTGGCAGGAGCAGGCCCGCCAGTCTGTGTGGTGCAGGCGCTGGAGGTAGCTCTGGAGGGTGAGTACGTGCACAATAGAAGGATGGGAAATGTGATCAGGAGGAGGAGGATAAGGAGAAGAGAGTCTGTGCTGTCATGGGATTGCATGCCAGAACTTAGTGTTGTCTGAAAGGAGGACAGTGAGATACCATCGGCTACTCCTGTTATTACACTCCGGCACTCATCAAGGGCTGAAGACAAAGAGCCAGTTAATTATTTACAACATATGTATAAAGGGGAAGGCAAGGACATGAAAAGGGCTATTTCATCATTCTTTCAGTCTAGCAAAGCTGCTTAGTTTGTATGAACCAGCACTTCTTTTAAGTCTCATTTTGATGCTTGCCAACAAGGTCTTCCCCTCTAACATCGATCAGCCCTGTGGCAACCTCAGATTTCTGCTCGCTTTGCTTAGTGGGCTCCTCCAAACCAGGGTTTATTCTGCCTGCCAGCTCCAGCTTGCCTCGGCCCTGACCTGTGAGGGCTCAGTTTGTGTAACGGGCAAACCTTTTTCATGTGGCACAGCTTTTCCCTGAAAAAGAAGCTGATTCACTGGTGTGGAAACATTTTGCAAGATAGTCTCAACTTTACTTAAATTTCCCATTGAAGTAATGATCAGAGTGCCTCATTTTTCTATGTCCAAATCTTTTTCTCAGGCCTGATGTTGCAGGGTACTGCACTGGGCCTGCATCTGGCACCATGTGATGCACCTCTGCCTTCAGCAATGGTGAGAGAGGATGGGAGCTGAGCTGAGATTCTAGCCAATGTCCTGCTTCTCAGAGGTCTTCAGCTAAGCCTTTGCCTGGGGAGCCATTAAGTGGCTCTCAGTCACAGCTTCCATCACATGAGGGTGTCCACAATCCAGTGAAAAGCACGCCTGCTCTCTTTCCTCTACTCTTGCTTTGCCTTTGAGAATTTTCCAGCACAACTGAAGCACCTCCTTCCCCCGAAGGAGCGGAGTGTCTGGCTGCAGAGTCCTTTCTCCATCAGTGTGTTTTTGTGCTGTTCACTCTACATCAGGAGCACTTTCACTGCAGCACAACAGGAAGTTTGTAATAAGCACATTGTTGTTCAGATTCAGAGAGAGGGCTTTGTGCTGTTTCTGAGGGAAGTGTATGTGGTAGAGATTATTTTTGGGAATCATTAAGGAGGGCACGTGGAGAGAAAACTGAATGTGTCCCCTCAAAGCTGCCAGAAGGGCTGTGGCCACATCGAGCACCTGTGAGTGCTTCAGGACTCTGAGCCCATGGGAGATGTTACCTGCACCAGAACAGTCCCAGTCCTTGCTCCTGCACAGTCAGCTCTCCTTAGCACTAGGGCAGGACACCAAATGTCACCATTGGCTTTCTTCTTGCGTAGGCTGTTTTGCTGTCTTTTTTTTGAAAAGCAATTCCATCTACGGCCTCATGGGCAGATAAAGTGAGCAGCATGCTGTGAGATGCGGAGAAGTTTGGATGGCAAACTATGCTATTAGGGCAGTTACAATCACTGGCCGCTGCTAGCTGGCAGCAAGGAGCCATCTCATTTCCACCTGTCTGAAGCTGCCAGGGAAACAGCGAGAGGGGGAAAAGGAGAATTTTCAGTGTGATAGAGACAGCACTTGAGGTCTTCCCTCCCAAGTCAGCCTATTGAGAGCCACACCCTGCTGCTTGCTGATGGCTTCTTGTTCTTGTTCCTGGCGTGCATGTTGGGTATGTCAGTCAGGAATCCAAGCAAAGCACCGGCAGGTATAAAATCTTCCTCATCCTTGGTGGCATCCCTGGTAACGTATCACCACATTTGTCTGAGGTCTGAGGAGATGGCTGGAGCCTCCTGCACACCTGACTTGATTCAATAAAATTGGAACAGGAGCCTGTATGTTTAAAGGATACAAAAGCCAAAAAGATGTCACTTGCTATTTCAGGAAGTCATGTTTTGAGTAGCTGAACTTCTATGAACTTCTTCCTCAGCTGAGGATTTTGGCAGGAAACTACTATTTAAAATTTGGTGACTTATCAGCAGTTTGCTTCAAAAGGATCTATCCTGCCCTTAATTATGATGCTTAGATCCAGGACTTTTGTTTTGTTTAGGTGAGCAAGTGTTGTGAAATGCCTTTGTGAATCAAATCTAATCAAGGCAGTGTTTTGCAGCTGGAGCCTGGAAGCCTGCCTGGGAGCACAGCAGGGGAGGACGGCATGAGAGGCAAGGAGCAATGGCAGCCTGCTGGGGCAGAGGTGGAGCACTGAACTGGCCCTGGCAGATGAGGAGATCTGTGCTCTTTTCTTCTCCAAAGCACCTGAACTCCAGGACACGCTGGGTGTGCGAGTTGACTCCAGCAAGCCCGAGGCAGTTTCAATTGATGCAACTGCTGTTTGCTCAGCAGCTGAGAGGCCTAGCTCCCTCTGATCTTGGCTGTGCACAGAAAGCAGCTCCTTCTGTAGCTGTGTCCAGATTCAGGTGGGCACTCGCACAATGCCAGGTGCGGGCGCATTCGGTGTTTTTCAAGCAGGGATTGAGAATGAGCATCTGTGGTCCCTGCAGAAGAAGAAATGATTAGTATTCAAATGTCAGAGTGAGCAGAAGGAGGGAACATGCCTTTTGTGCTCTGGATATGTGATGATGACCCACCTCTACTATGGAGTGACCATACCAAGGATGTGCTGATGTGCCTGCTCTGTACTGATCATGCAGCTGGCACGGCCAGCTCGACTCATTGATCGAAAAGGCAAAGAGGAGGCTTCTCGTCCTCCCATCTTCTGGTTGGAGGCTGTGGCACTGGAAGCACCGCACCGTGGCACCAGCACTCAGCGCGCGCTTATTGATGGTAAAGAGCGGAGAGAGGCATCTGGGGGACAGAGTGGGGCGGGTCTCGGTGCCGACGGTCCTGGTGCTGGCTGCTGGCAGCCCGGCCGGGCTTTGCTGGGACCGAGTGCCGCGCAGGACGCGGTGCGGTGCGGTGCGGTGCGGTGCGGTGCGGGTGCCCGCCGCGCGGTGTCACTGCCGGTCAAGGCAGCGCAGGGTCGGCCCCGGGGCTTCAGGCACCGCCAGGAGGGAGACCCAGGAAGGTGAATTGTTTCGGGTCCCTGCGGGTGCCAGGTCCTTTTCTACGGGCACGGGAAGGCTGATTTTTGCAGAATTTTGTCCTGCGTTTCCCTCTCCGACAGCAAGAGCATGTAACTACACTGGGAGGAGCTGCTGACTCCCCCGAGGGCAGAGAGGCTTTGCAGAGAGATCTTGACAAATCGGAGGGCTGGGCAATCACCAACTGCATAAAGGTCAACAAGAGCAGTGCTGGATTCTGCACCTGCGATGGGGCAGCCCTGGATGGCAGTACAGGCTGGGGAGCAAGAGCCTGGAGGGCAGCCCCACAGGCAGAGATCTGTGGGTTCTGGCTGACAGCAAGTTGAACATGAGCCAGCAGTGTGCCCTGGCAGCCCAAAGGGCCAAGTATGCCATGGGGTGCCCCAGGCCCAGCGCTGCCAGCGGGTGAAGGGAGAGATTGTCCCACTCTGCTCTGCACTGTGTAGCCTCACCTCCAGCACTGGGTGTGGGTTTGGGTGATACAGTGTAAGGGCATAAAGCTATTAAAGAGCATCCGAAGGAGGGCTACAAAGGTGGTGGAGGGCCTGGAGGGCAAGGTGTGTGAGGAGCTGCTGAGATCCCTGGGTTTGTTCACTCAGAGCAGAGGAGGCTGAAGGGAGGCCTCATGGCAGCCTGCAGCCTCATGGTGGTAAGGTTCAACATCTACTTCCAGACCACCAGTATCCTCCTCTGACATTGTGGGTCGACTTAATAAAATAGGAGGCATTACTTTTGGAACAGCCCTTGAAAGGTAAGCTGGCAGGCAAGAGTTTCATACTGCACAGAAGGTTCCAGTACAGCTCGCTCACCCAGAGAAACACTGAAAGGAAAAGCCCAGAACTTCTTGAGCTTGCCCCTGGGCCTGCCACCATCCTGCCTTGCAGTGTCACCACAACAGTGCTGTGACACCCCAGGAGAACATTTCCTTCTGCTGATGCTGGGCTGTAACATCCCCTGGCACCATTGCCAGGCAGCAGGGAGCCTCTACCAACCTGTGGCTTTTCTTCATCCACTGGTGCTCCTTCTTGCAGGGGTGCTGCACAGTCACAGGAGCAGCCTCAGATGCAGGTGGGCTTCTCATCAAGTGATGTGAGCCACAGCACTGCGGGTTGCTCTTGCTGCTTCTGTGGAAGGTCTCGTAACGTGTTGTTACCGTCCGTGCCACTGCTGGAATTACAGAATTCTGTCACAGCCTCGCCTTTTTGTTTAAAAATACATTCTGTCACTCATCTTTCTAGAAGGAAGCCTCCCAACGTAACTGGAATGCACCCAAAAGGCTGAAAATCCAAAGAGAAATTAAAATATCCCACATTTAATTTTATTTTAAATCTGACAACTTTGAAAGCTCATTTTATGTGCAGGGGAGGGGAATGGGTGGATTTGGGAGGCACAGAATTGGGTGCTGAGTGCCACTGAGCAGCAGTAACTTTATAGGGGCTGAGTGCCTGCCCCCAGCGTGCAGCCCATCTACGCTGAGGCCAGCAACTGCCCCTGGGTTTGTGTGACTTCTGGCACAGGTGACACTGTCACCAGCAGGGTTTCTGTAGCTGAATGTCAGTGGTGCAGCACCTGGGCAAAACACAAGCCACTCAGTCATTTTAACTGCATTCATGTGTATATTCCTGCTTGCTTGAAGAGAGAGAACCAAATTCCAGCACTGCCACAGGTAAATTAAATTATGCTGTGTACAACAAATATTGTATACCAAGCTTATTAAGACTGGAGAAAGCTTGTGCTGCAATGAACGGAGTTGTGGGTGGAGATGTGGATTGATTTGAATACATCTGCTGATATTTTTGTGCACAGGGATGTTTTAAACCAGCTTTGTAGTTGGCAGAGTTGCCTTGTGTTGGACAAAGAAGTCAGTCTGGATGCAGGGAAACACTTCTCCCTGTAATGATAGGTGAGCAGGTCACCCAAAGGTGCTGCACAGCCTGCATCCTCCGGAGCACCCAGGACCCAGCTGCACAGTGCCCAGGGCAACCTGGCCTCAAGGGGCTGACCCCATGGCCCCTGCCCACTTAGGCAATCGCCTCTTTCAACTCTGCTCTTGGGAGGCTTTGCCCTGCGGCTGCAGCTCGACCCCACATGCCCCACAGATATCCACTCACCCCTTCCCCTCCACTCCGAGCATCTGGGATGCTGTGGGGGTGATGTTATCCCATTCCCTTACTTAGGAGACGTCATTAGCAGTAAGTAATTTATGTAATGCTGCCGCCAGCCCCAGGCGAGGTGCAGTGAGGTTAGACGGCCCAGGGAGGCGAGGGCACGCTGTGCCAGGAGGAGATTGCTGCAGGAGGCAGCAGGCAGAATGGCTGGGGATCAGCGTAGAGGGACACCCTGCGCGCTGCATGCAGGCTGTGGGAGAGGGGCTTCCATCCAACAGTGCAATGGAGCTCAGTCCTGAGGCTGCACCACACCCCAGAGTGGCTGAGGCAAACACCACTCTGTGTTAAGGAGGGAGAGCAGACCCATGGAGGAGGGGGAAGGAAAACAGAACTGGTGAACCACATAAACATCATTGGTTTTTGGAACTTTATAGGGCTGTGAGGGGAGATGCCGGCTCTCTGAGCTCGCCAGCAGGGGAATTACAGAAGTCGAGCCCACGCCACAAGTGCATGTGTTTCCGCTCTGAGAAACCCTGAAGGGGTATAATGCAAGGATAAAGGGTAAGGAGCATGGCTGCACTGCACAGCTATCTGGGGCTTTCCCAGAAGAGGAGGGGTTGCAGGGATTTTGGAGGCTTGCCTTCCACACTCTGGGGTGGCTGGAGGGGAGAGGAGGGAGTTTTCAGGCTGCATCCTCACAGTGATGCACTGGGAATTCCTGGTCCAAGTGGGAGTCACAGAGCAAGAGATGCACGGTGGGCTATGAATGTAACCTTGTATACAGGGCTATACCAATAACGGCTCTGCGATCTGCACAGGTGCCACCTTCTTGCACTCCTGCCCACAGAGGGGATCTGTCTGGCCAGGGAAAGCTGCCCTCTCCTTGCCTTGGTTTCTGCACTATAGAGTAGAAGCCAAGGCAAGGCGCTGTACACCAATGTGCTCAGCCTGGCTGAGGGAGGCTGAAGTTGCACGGAATTTAAAAGCACAAAGCTTGGTACTGCAGGAACCTCACTAAATGTACTTTTGTTGTGCTATGTGTTGTTTTTAAGCAGAGCTATTCTTAGAACCACACTCACTGACAATTAGAAGGTTCTGTATGGAATCTATTGAAAGAGATAGATTTTCCTTCTTAACTGTAGTGACAGATTTAAAAAAAAAAAAAAAGGTTCTCTCTTTGTTCTGCCTTCTTACCTGAAGTAAGAGCCTGGTTAAATCAGTTAACTATCAGCCTACACTTCAGAATAATGCTGCTAAAAATGAAAAGTAAAATTAGCCTGTCATTTTGCTGTCACTCACATGGAATGCGAGCTGCCCTTCTGCAAAGCTGTTACTTTCCATTAACATACATTTGTGGGGGGGGGGTGCAAGGACTTTCAGCAGCAGCAGCCACTCCTTGTGGTGCAGCCATGTGCGCAGCCAGTGGGTAGAGATCACCTTGGTTTGGGGCTGTTCTCTTACTGTCACCACTGACCACCCCAGGAAGGGCTGCTCTCTGGCAGAGACGTCAGCCTGCCAGCAGCCCACCTCTGCTTTCAGGCACCGGCCCACGCCGATCCCAAACTCCCTCTCTGGTTTGAAAACTCCTTTCCTTCCAGAGACAGCAGTGGCTGTGGATAAAAGACACTGATGCCCAAAATACCCTCACTCCTTGAAAATATTTGTATATCTTTTAGTTCATAACTCTTTCTCAGCAAGCCTTATAACTCCTGCTGGAGTCAGAGGAAGGAAACAAAGTGATGTTAGGCATGCAGGAGAAATGCCCCATCCATTCCGTCACAGGGCTAGGCTGGGAGCTGCCAGCCTGGGACACCCCAGCCAGCCCCACACCAGCCTGTGGGTGGGCAGCAACACCCGCCACCACGAGCTTGGCTTTGTACACCTCCACACATCTGCTCGTGTTTGTAGAGTCACACTCCAGTGACAGCAGCAGTTTGCTGGCTCAGGGAAAGCAGCATTACCTATGCCACAAAGAGTTCTGCATGGCTTTGCTACTGGTGAATGGCGCCGACGTTTTCCTAAACTAGGTGAAACAGTTTTGACACACTGTCAGAAATAGATGGAAGGATTTTTGTCTGGTGGCTTGACCTTGCAGGAGGTGGAATTCACAGTCCTGTGGCTTGCAAGTTGCTGTGCCCCACTGCGTCCTGCTGCGCTGTGCCCCAGTGCTGGGGCAGTGTGAGCACACAGCGCCCTGGGCAAGGCAGGAGTGGATGCCTAATCCAAAACCTGCTGTTTAAGCAGCAGGAGCAATATTATTGAAATTGAAAGGCATTAGGCCATCTTCTTGTTGAACGCTTTTTACAGCATGGCCAGTAGCTTCCACTTTTTAAGTTTCCTATTTGCACACTTACTAAACCCAGCTGTCCGTGGCCCTTGTATTCTGTCCCCTTCAAGATAGCCACTAAATATGTGCTTAAAACCCCCAGGTGTGTGCCTGCAGCTTTGTGCATAGCAGGGCAGGCAGGAGTGAGATCTGGTAATAGAGAACAACAGGAGCTCACAGCTTCCTGCTATTTCTGTTGCTCTCAGATGCTCTAAAGCCAGGTGTTTCACAGCCATACAGTGATATCTGCAGTGATTACTCTCTGTCTTTGCCATTTCTGTTTCTTTTTTTCTTTTTTGCTGACCTGAAAGACTAATTCCCTGCCTCTGTGCCTTACTGCAGGTCAATTCCTGCAGCACAACTCCTGACTCCCGTAGTGTCTCAAATACAGTTTATTCAGTGACATGAGGTCTTATTCCCCAGCCCAAAGCCAAACTGAGAGTGAAGTTTTGATGTGTGTGATGAGCACAGGCTGATCATCCCTCCGTTCGCATATCTCTGGCTGACCTCTACCGAAACATTAACCTAGCAGTCACGCCACATTCAGCTGTGGAAGGAGTGCTGGTGCCCTCAGCCCAACAGAAGGCTGCAGCATTACATCTGTTATGTGCCGGCTTAGAGAAGTGGCCGGATCCTTGGCTGCCATAAATTGTTAGGGTTGTGCTAACCTCAGCAGAGCTACCTGCCCTTGTAGTGCATAATCGCCCTTTAGGAGCCTGCACCATTAACTGGACAGATGGTCTTAATCCCCCTCTTCCTGGGTGGTTGTGCACATCATGACTGAGACTTGCCAGACCTCAAGGACTAAGTGTCACTGGAAATTGAATGAACGCTGCCTGTGCAGCTGTCCCCCTGGCCAGGTTGGAGCAGGTTGCAGGCGGGAGGCTCTCCGTATGGTACCTGCTCTGCCACTGGGAAGAAGGCAGGTCTTCAGGACACTTATACCTCTGAAAAGAACCAATAAACTACCCACGGAGCTAAATAATAGCTCCAATAGTCAGGAAACACCACAAGGAGTAAATAGACTGGTAAATCTTGCCCCAGACTTCTGGGTCAGGATGCTGAGAACTCCTGTAAGGGATGAACAGTGTTTCTGCTGAAAACAGCTTTCCTAACTGGTGTTATGCTGTCATTACAGTTGGTATCATATCTCAACACAGTTATGTTTTTGTTTGTCAGGCTCTGGTATGCACAAGAGGAAAAAAACAAGAAGTTCTGTTGTACAAGCTCAGCAACCACTTCAGCTTACGCAACTCAGTGTTTCTTTCTTCTTTGTTCCCTCATGCTACTGCCTCAGCTGTTTTTGTGAACTGGCCTTGCTACTTTCTAAAGTGCCATGCTGTCCATAGGTATTACCCAGCTGGCAAAAAGAAGTACAGTGGAAGCTGCTCGTTGTGCCAGTGTCCCCTCCACCATCACCTGTTTCCGTGTCTCTTGGTCCTGTGATGTCCACGTAATTTCCCCCACATTCACCTGCCTGCTTTCTCATAATGGCACACAAAGCACATCAGTTCAATGCCTAGGGGTGGGCACCCAGAGTCAATGTGATTTTTTTTGGCCACCCTCTGGGGCACTTTTCAAATCCATAGCAAAACCTTTCAGTAGAGTTAATGAATTATTCTGCAGTTTCTGGAATGCTGGGCTCAGACATTACAGAGCTAATCCTCCTCTAGCTCCATCAGTCAAAACACATCAGCATTTCTCCTCTTCAGCTTCTTTGCATTTGATATACTGGTACAGGACCAGGCTCATTCTGGCAGAGCTGAATTTCATGAATCATGGCAAACCACTCTTTGCAGAGATGGTAATAGTTCTAATCTTCTATCATTATCCCCCAAAGCATCAGGAATGTGCTGGGTAAATATTTGCAGCAAAAGGAGGCAAGCTGAAATTTCCATCTAGGCCTCAGTCTCCCCATGGCTGAGCTGGGTTAAAATCTGGCCTTCTGCACTGAGCTCATCTCCATTCTAAAGATTGAGTGTACAACAGACACAGATTATTTGCTCCAAGCAGGGCTGGCATGAAAGTAAAGATACAGGGAAGACATCCCAAGCCAGAGTTTGCTTAGATGTACCCAAGGGTTAGATCCTATGGTGGCGTGAAGAGAGTGTAGCCAACACAACTGTGATGGTGATTTACCTTAAGCTGAATATCATCTCTTTCAGGACAAAAGTTGCAGCCATCAGAAATACCTCACTGGAAGGTAAAATAAATGAGTGAGGTATTAAGGCACCAGATCTGCTAGAGTGACTCAGTCTCTCTCACATGCACACATGCTGTCTTTCGTGACACAGTAATAACTACAGATGCACAGTTTATTTTAGCCCAACTGTTCCTCCACAATCACTAAATCAGCAACAAAACATGAAGAAGACCATTTCTCCACCTGTTCCTGTGGAGAGTAGTGCCCTTCGTGAAGTGGGGCAGCTTCACAGCTATAGAGAGCCCTCTGGATCCTTGAGGTGGACACCACAATCCATTCTGTTCTGCTTCTTAATACTATGGTTTCTATAAGGATGTTGGGCTGAGCTGTGAGCAGGAACTGGAGCCATCTGCATCCTAACTCACTTCAGATCCCTACACTCCTGTGGTCTGACCCAGATGTCTGGGAGGCCTTTCATGAGTCTCAATCTATGAAAGACCACAATGGAAGAAGGCAGAGCAATCAAAGAGCACAGTCCTACAAAGACACTGAAGACACTGGGGTTGGTATTTCTATACAAGACACAAAGACTGCTGCTTCGTGACAGTTCATAAGCAGTGCAAAGGCTCATTTCTCCAGTTCAGGGACATGATGGGAGTTTGGGTAGAATGATGTGTGCTTATGTCCCTAGGCAAAGGAGGAAGGCCAGTCTCACAAGCTGTACAGTGAGCACATTGAGGGGCAGTGAGGAAGATGGGCTGCTTTCCAAGGAGGAAGACTGCCAGATGCTGGGTGCCAAAACCTGAGGAATCAATATGCTGCTGCCAAAGTAATGCTCATACTTCAGAGTTCATGCGGCCTCCTTGTACACTACCACAAGGATGATCTTCAACCTAATAGCAGTAGGAGGGAAAGCTAAGATGGCTGTTGGACCCTCTGCAATTTTGCGTCAGCAATAAGCGGCTGAAAGAGAAGAAGCTTATTTCTTCTACATTTTGCTTTTTGTCAGTAATTTTCTGGGAAAATTCCTCTAGCTGTGCTACCTGCTGCTAAAGCAGGGGTCCTCTGAGGCTGCAGCATCTAGCCATTCCTTTTCAAGACTGTAGCTTGATCATTGAGGTTTCTGTTTCATCTTTTGCTAGCATTTGAGATCTACATGAAAAAAAAAAAGCCAGCATTGACCATTATAGAATGTATTATTTAGGAGAACTGGGAAAAAAAGAGTCTTAGAGCAGCAAGAGTGTTCTTGCAGAGGCTGCTCTGAGATGAAATAGTCTCTTCTTGGTAGGTGAGCTGGGAGCAGACAACCATGCCATGGTAATATCATGAAGGAAAGGGGGAATTTAATTTTAAAACCATTCCTTGCCTTAGGGCTTTGCTCAGTAGGGCCGGGCCCAGGGTGATGAGCTCCTGCTTTTCTCATGGATCCCAGCCTGGAGCATGGCTCAGTCCCCACGTCCTGCTCTGCTGTGGCCTCTTGCTGCAGACTACAAGCAAGGTGGGTCCCTTGCAGTAGAAACAGCAGGTGTGGAGTGTGGATTCCTCAGACACTGTGCAGGGAGTGGCACCCACTGCTGCATTTCAAACCCCTTTTTTTCTCTGTAAGTCTGGAGTGGCTGAGTACAGTGGGACAGAGACTGTCTTTTTACAGAGAATTATTTGAATGCAACATTGAACAGTGATGTTCAGATTTTTTTTTTTTTTTTTTTTGCTAACTTGCACGAGGGAATGGCTTGTCTTTTCTTGATATAAGGGGGTGGACAGTTTTAGCATATGAAAAGAACATCTTGCTTCTGCATTTTCTCTCCAGACTGCCTCTGCTCTTACTCTCAGAGCTGTCTTATCACTCAGTCTTCAGGTTTTCAGCACCTCCAGCCCCCTTATCTCAACAAATGAACCCACACACGAAACGTATTTTTCACAGTGGGGCCAAAGGTACTGAGATCCTTCAGGTTCTGGGATTTCTTTGTAGGTAAGGCGCACAGTGAGCTCAGCACCTTGCAGAGTCAGAGCCTGCATTGTATGAATTTTCTTGCTGAGACCAGGCTTCTCTAGTACAGAGGCTGTGATTTGCCTGGTCTGCATATGGGGAGGAAATCTTCACTGAGGTCAGCATTGTTTCCCATTTTTCCCTTCAAGTTTCTACAAATAATCCAGGATCTAATATCCCTCTGAATTTTCAAACGAGCTTAATCTGGAGAGAAAATGTATTGTGTGCCTCGGAGGCTTAGTGTATATATGTCCAAGTGGCTGACCTGGGAGTTGGGGTTGGCCCTCACTGCCTTCATCTCACAAAAAGGCAATGCTCTGGTGACACATTTATCTGCTTTTCTTGCAACTCTGAGCACTAATGCTGTTCCTCAAGCTAAGAATAGATTTTCTTCGTCTTGATGGCTGTCAAAAACAGCATGGACCAGAACAGCAAATCTTAGTAACGTGCAGGCCAAATCTTCCTTTTGGTTGCACAGACTTCTCTGCAGCTACATGAAAGTTAATGGCGCACCAGGGACACTGTGATATAGAGGAAGTACCATAACAAAGAAGGGCTGGTTGAAAAGCCACTCTTAGAGCTCTTTCTGTTTCCTTTATCTCAGTGTAATTCAAATAAGGTCTCACAGGGAGAGCCTGGCTCTGCTGGATATTTTTATTAGTGTCCATTGGGACTGACTGAAGAATATATTTATATCATTTTGCAATTACTTTCTTGCCAGGAATGACTGAAATCACCTGGAGTGAGGGCCTGAGGTAGAAATGATCTGAACTAATAGGGGAAACAGCCCAGACTGAAATTCAATAATGATGAAGGCCAAATAATATATTTAGGAATGTACAACAATAAATGTGGTGGAAGTACTGCAGAATAAGACTTGGGGATCACAGCAGATCATGAGATCAGTACAAATCACTGGAATGATACCATGGCAAGTGTTCTCCCTGTTGACTTGGTTTAAGATGAAGACAAATCATGCTAATTTGTGTGAAGGAGAACTTACGTTAGATCTAAAGAAACATGCTGTTGTTGTGAAACTTGTGAAGCACAGCTAGTAGCCAGGGGAGGCTACAGAACCCTTGACAGTGGTGATTCAAGAACAGATTAGATGAACAGCCTTCATGCTTCATACTGCCCAGCCATGGAGGTGCATGAGTTGGCCTTTCTGGTCTCCTCTTCACTGGTGCCTCCTGGCTGTTCCACTGCTAGGCCTGGAGTTGTTCCTGCCTTCATTTGGTTGCAGCATGGACCTTGTCCTTAAATCCTTGTTTGAGGGAATATACTTTCACTGCAGAAATAGTCTCCTAATGTCTGCAGGCAGCAAGAATAAGGCCTGGAGGGAGAAGCTTTTTGCTCTGCACAAATTTTGTGACTGTTGTACAAAGCTGCTGGACATCTCCATGTGGAAGAAGAGGTCATAAGAGGGCGTTTCAGCAACCATGTGCTTGTAAAGTCCTGTGTGGACTTTGCAAAAAGAGAAGGAGAAAGTGACAGCCTTGTGGACATCTGTTAAGAAAAGAAAAAGTAGCACTGACCTGGCTTTGAGGAAATAATGTAAGAGGATTGGATTTTTCAGCACTCGTGTACTCTTTGAGCAGATCCTTCTCTGCTAAAACCAAGATTATTTCAGAAAGTTGCCAAGCAACACAGGGGCCATATATTGCAAAGTCTATATAATGCACACACTTGCTTCTTTAAAAATGAAAAAGGGATCTGAAGGCCAAATCAGGAACAGAACCTTGCTTTCCTGAGCCTCTATTGTGTTTCTTGTCCACCTCTGCTCCTTTAACACAGGACCCCTCTCCTGTCCCCCATATTCCTCTTTTGCTTCATTTTTTGTGTTGTGTACAAAGGAAAAAATAGTGTGATCAAAGGGACAATGAAAAAGCATAAAAGGAGGCAAAACTGTAACAACACTGCAGTAAATAGGGAAATATCAGTAGAGTTAGACATTAGTGTGTGTTTGGGCATTCCCAAATAGATCTTGATAAATGCAGCCCAATTATGCACCACTTTCATATCTCCTGTTGTCAAAAGGAACAAAGGTAGTTGCTGTAAAGCTCACATGAGAGGAAAAGGAGGGGAAAAGGGAATCATGGAATCACTGAGTCATTAGGTTTGGAAAAACCACTAAGATTGTCTAGTCCAACTGTCAACCCATCACCCCCCATTGCCACTAAACGATGTCCCTCGGTGCCGCATTTACCCTTTTCTTGAACACTTCCAGGGATGGCGACTCCACCACCACCCCAGGCAGCCTGTTTGAATGGATTTAATCGTATACTTTTGGTCATTTTTCACTATTTTTGGTTGTACTTATTACTCTGAGGGAGCCTGTGAACAAAAGGCTTTAAAGCTGCTGCTGTAGAAGTGCTGGGGATGTGCAGACTCCATGTGTGTAGAGGGGAGGGATGCAGAGATCTGTGCTTAGTCCCAGTCGTGCTTCCCCCTCATTTCTTCTGTGCAGGCTGAGTCTGAAGATCCCTTTTCTCTCCATTCAGCACCACACTCACTGTTTCTTTGTGTCATTGCAAAGGCCAAGCAGTAATTGAAATACTTCCTTCTCTTTTGAAAATATAGATGTTTTCAACTTCTTTTTTCCATAAGCAGATTGTTGGAAAAGTTGTTAGCCTCTGAAATGTGGTTAATCTTTGAACAAATAGACTTTAAACAGGGCGCTGTTGTCTAGCAACTATACTATAAACAGCCCTCCATTTATCTCCTGTGGGTAATCACTGATTTCTCGGGGATTAAAGCTTAAGTAACACTCCAATCTAGGTGCGTGCATCAGACCACGGCGTATTACAGCAGATTATTCCTCCTGGCCTACAGCTTGCTTAACCATTTAGAATCACAGCAGACAACCGACAGCTGCAACGATATGAAAATGGGCAATAGCTTGTCAAATAATTAATCTTTTGTGTTAGGATGTAGAGCATATATTGGCAGGCTCTAAAGTATTTCTGTCATACAGAAGGGTGGGATGGCAGATAAGAATCAAACTAGAAGACCTCATCTAGGCTGAGCCTGATTTATTCCAAATTTATCTTGCTAGCTGCTGCCCACCAGCTTCAGCGCATGCTCTTGCATTTGCTGCTTCACAGCACAGGTATGAAGTTTTGCCTTCCAGTGGTGCACAGGACCATGCTGCCGTCATATACTGCAACTCACAGAGGCTCCAGACTGGTAGAGCTGAATGCCTACGTGTTGTGAATTTAGTAGATGCATCTGCTTCCATAGATCACTGTCTACTTGAGAGACCAAAACCATGTGTTGTTGCTAAATCACTGCGTTTAACACCTTCCCTAGTGAAGCTTCCCTGCTGCCCGTGCAGTCTTTTGTTGCTGGTAGCATAATGCTGGGTAATGGATGGATGGGTGGCCTGAAGCTGGCCACAAGGAAAGAGCAATTGTTCAGCTGAATTTAAATGGGAGAGAAAGAAAAAAAAAAAAAAAGAAAGAAATCACGGGCTCTAGATTTAGAATAAATCTCAGCATTTGTGGGATTAGAGTCTCAGATGTTGACCTCCCACGCAGAAAGAAATACAGATCTGTGGGTGGCTAATGCTACATTTCCTTTAGAAAACAGAGGTTTAACTGAAGGAATTATGCTCAGGACATTTATCTTAAGATTTACCTTTAAGAATTCACATTTTGAAGAGATCAAGTTTGACATGATCTGAAAAAACGAGCTTTCACTGGCGTTTACCATACCTACCCTGCCCTGATGAGGCTTGCTGGGAGCCCACAGGCAGCCACTGAGATCTCCCCTTGTTCCTGCAATGCTCGGGCTTCCCAGGGCTTAAATATGTAGTCAGTAGGAAGCAGATACGACACATTCAGTTCACCTGTCAAAAACCTGGTGTGCAGCAATGGGTAAACTGTTGTGACTGTGCCCTGCTTTTCCCAGCCCGGCTGAGCTGGAGCAGCTCCTGCAGCTTCTGCAGCAGCAGACCCCTCTGTCTCCACATAGAATCAGAGAAAATATGGGGGAGCAGGGAGCCTGGGGCTGAGCCAGTGTGAGGACCTCAGTACACCAGCTTTTGTTTCCAGCTGTGCCCAAAGGCATCTGGTGCTCATGGCCAGCATTTGAGATCCTGGCGTGTTGGTGGAGCAGCACGAGAGGCATCCCAAATGCTGAGCTGAAAGCCATGTCGATACCAGTGCTTTCCCAGGAGTGAGGCTGTGGATATAACAAATATGCCAGGGAACGTGGGCTTAATTCAAAAGCCCACAGGGTGCTTCTCTTTGGAGTACCATCGTTTCAGAAACTTTTATTAAGCGGTTGTTGGCATTGGTTGGGAAGTGGTGATCCTACTTTCCTAACTGTGTGACATAGGCTCTAAGATCTTACCACGTAGTGACAGGGAGGTTTTCTACTCTGCATCTTTTCTTAAATATTTTAATGAGGTTCCTGCTAGACCTATAAAGATACAAACATGATCTGAAGCTCAGAAAAGTGGCCACTTCTTTCTCTAGGAAGTACAACACAAACTGTCATCCTGCCGGGACTGCTGTGGGGTTTCAGTTTCTGCCTCCAGAGGACCTTTCACTGTTGTGTCCTCCACTCTCAAACCCCTAAAGCAGTTCCCTAATGATCCTTGTCTTCTTTCTTCCTACTGATCTCTCCCACAGGAGATGCATCTGTTAAAGTTAATATTTCTTGCACAATGCATCCCATAAAGATTCAGTGATATAATTAGGTTATATGCTATGTGGAGCAAAAAATAGATTATTGATATTCTTTGTATTTGAATTTAAAGAAATGTAGCATTATTATCTTTCCCTTTATTTTTTCCTTTCTATTGTCAAACTCCCTTCCAAGTCATCTCAAATCCCTCTGTTGATTTCAGTAGACTCTGGAACAAGAATACGGGACTCTAGAAAAGAGTATGGGCAAGGTCTTGGCCCCGCTGAATTTAATAGCAAAATTCCTCTTGTGCTGAACAGATCCAGAAGAGAACAATTCAAATCCCGCTGGGGTTAATGACAAATTTGTCAATTGCTGTCAGCTCTCCGAGAAACAGTGTAAGATGACATAATGCATG
The DNA here is from genome assembly GCF_002078875.1 of Numida meleagris. Taxonomy (NCBI): domain Eukaryota; kingdom Metazoa; phylum Chordata; class Aves; order Galliformes; family Numididae; genus Numida; species Numida meleagris. Next base: position 22,091,999 of record NC_034411.1, read on the forward strand.
TTAGAGTAAGACAAAGGAAAAAAAACTGCAATTACAGCGTGAAAGCAGTTGTCTTTTGTACTGGAGGAATTTTCCTCGTACAAAGAAAATCACTGCTTAGAAAATTAGTACTGCAGGTAAGGGTGACGTTATGGACTGTGTCAACTTTAATATCCTTTGGAGATTATTATGTGTTAATAGTTTACATTAGGAACCAAGCAATCAGACAGAGTGCAATTAAGCGCATAATCACAGATATTTTTGACATCTGTCTACTTTTAGGTTCCATGGCATCTTTTTTGCATCTCCCACCCTGCAGCCTAGAGCCTTCAATTAATTTACCGTGACCATCTGTGTTGTAATTTTTGCTGCTCAGCTTGCCTTTCTACATCTGTTTTTCAGCTGAATATTTCATGACACTTCATCATTTTCATTCCTTGTGCTAAAAACATGGAACTAATATTTGCTCAGTTAAGTTGCTCCGTTAAGATAATCAGCAATTAAGCAGCCCACTGCACTGCTGTCAAAATGCTCTTTGTAATGGTGAACAGAAAGGCAAGAAGGAGATAACATTTAAAAACTCCTTATCAGATTGTCTGGTGCTGCTGAGCTGTGATGTAGAGTACAACCAATGGCAATCCTGCCAGCTACGTAGGGTGCATGCATATGGGATGCCTAAGAGAGAAGGGGTTATGTCGTGGCTGGAAGGCTACTGGGTTGCTATGCTCAAGTGTACGTGTTTTTGAGGGCCTGAGTCCTCAAAGGGCTTGGGGTGCTTGGAAGCACAGGAGGCTCGGAGTGCATCCAACCTCTCTTCACAACTACATCGTGTCAGCAGCAACAAGCAGTCAATGCTGACTGCACTGAGTGGGCAGTGGATGGAGCAAAGAAGGATTTGTAGGCTTTTACCACCCGTTGCCATCAAGATGAGGGTGCGGTGCTTCCAGCAGGTAATTCCCTCTACCTCCCTCACTCCACAAAGCAAAAATTTTCTATTGCTTTGCCTTTGCAATGTTTTGGTTCAGGGCTCATTGCCTACAATAAATATCTGCCCAGGATGTACATCTTTGATGTGAATTCACATCGTCTGCCTACGTTCTCTTTCCTTAAATTTCTTCCTTTATTCTAACTAATACGCATTGCAGGTGATATCTTCCCATTGCTGGCATTGCAGAAGCCCATTACTCTGTTTTCTATGGCTTCAGGATCTCTAGATTTTTGTCATTTTCTCCAGAAAGAGGGAAGGGAAGCAAAAAAATGCCATCAGAGCCTCCTCAGACACAATGCCAAGCTTGTCACAGGAGCTCACCTGAGCTGACAGGAGAAAGACTGCTCACTTAGAGCTATCCTTGCAAGAACATTATGGTATGATTATCTGAAGACAAAGGTCTTCAAGTGATGCATTCCCTTGTGAAGCACAGCTCTCGTACAACAGACCTATCTAAGAGATTGTCCTGAGAAACACCAGTGTGCCCTCTTCCTCCTCCAGCTGTACACTGGAACACCACATCTGACACAGGTACCATTGTTTGGGTTGCTTTCTGCTCCTTGGGGCAGGAGGCATCCAGCGGCAGATGAGGTATCAGACCCAAGCCATTCAGCCTTGATGTTCATGGCCTCATGCCTGTGACCCAGTAATGCAATATGGAGGGAAGAGAGGGCAGCCCCACAGTGAGGGGGCACAGAAAGAGAGACAAGCTGGAAGATTCACGGCAGCCTCGCCAACTTTTCTCAAGTGAGTCTCAGCACCAAAAAGGCTGGGGACTGCTGCTGATGGCTGAATGGACTTTTTCTTTTTTGCTCATAGTGCATTCGCGTGTGGGTGGGCTGACTGGATTTGAAGTAAACAGCAGGAAGAAGATCTTCCCAGTGAATGAAAAACTGCTTCGCTGAGGGAAAACAACCATGACAGAAATATGACAAATAGCTCTGTAAGTGGCACTTTTCTAAGGAACATTTTAAGCCTTTGGGAAAGGCAATGTTCCCTCTGTGAGCCCCATTATATTCAATGACACACTTCACTAGCTTAGCCAAAAGCCAACAAGGCCAATACCACATTATACTTGCTTTCTGACAGTGATTAAGTAGATTATTTGCTCGTTGTTGGACCTATGCAGAAAATAGTGGCACTCTGATTGCTGCTGATTGGAGAAGTCCATCTTGAGTGCCAGAGCCAGAGATCTGTGACTTTGACACTGAAACATGAAGGCTCTGCATTTAGCATCACAGGGGCTGAAGCTGCAGTGCCAGTGATGTGCCCAGGTGAGTCAGGACACTGAGCAATGGCAAGAAGCAGCAGTGCCAAATGGACTGTACTACAAATTGCCATATGGTGAAATTTCGTTGTCATAACGTGTCCTCGAAAACAGCACTGAATACAGCTCTACTCGATCTTTATTAGCAGAGAACTGCTACTAGGCAACTGATGGTTTGACTGATGACTGGTCGGCTCATGACATATCAGTGCAGTAGTGCAGGAGCTCTTGCTTTCATCTGCTAAATAAGATACAGGGGAGATGAGTGTTCTCTCCCATACCTCCAAAAAATGTTCCTGAAGATACTTACCAACCACTGGTATGTGCGATTCATGGCAGGAATTCCCCAGGAATTCACTGTGCTGAAAACTTACCCGGTACCTGAGTATTGTAAAGATGGGCTTTGTTCTGAATTAATTGGAGCTGCTGACTTTTGAACTAAGTTTTAGTGGATGAGAATAGAAAGGTCTGGAGCCACATAAGATGACTTTTAATTAAAACTCAACGATCCTGCGTTGAACAGAGCATACAGAGGGTGTCATACATCTCTGCATGCTGGGCAGCCTGCTGGGCTGCAGTTGAAGCTGGGGACAGACACATAATCCTCCACAAATAATTACAGCAGAAAACACTTCTAATCTCCATTAGTCCTGTTGTGTTATTCGATCTAATCATAAACCGGGCATTAAAAACCCTCCTCGTCCATTTTAATTCGGACTGCAGCGGACATCTTCAAACCTGTAACTGTTTAGCTGGTCTGCGTGGAAACTTGGGTTTCCCCTTCCCCCTGCTTTGATTTGATTTCCCCGCGTCCCCCAGCCGGGCTCCCGGCCGCTCGTGCTGCTCGGTCCCTCCGCAGCTCAGACTGCCCTGTGGCTGCTGCAGCTACAGCTGAGCGCCCTGGCGATGAATGCCGAGATCCGAGTGCCGTTATTTATCACACACGTTTAATGCAGACACGCGGGCTCCTCCGGACTCCCCACCGCCCCGGGGCCGGAGCGCGTCGCCTCAGGCCCGGACCGCTTTAGCGCAGTCGCTATGGCAACAGCGGCCGCCGGCGGGCGCGTCTCCGCCCGCCTCGAGGCGCCGGCAGCGGGCGGCTTGCGGCTCTCCGCGCAACTTCGGCGGAGGACGGGCGCGGTAAGGAGGCGGCGGGCGGCGTGCTGGGCAGCCGGCTGTCCGTGCGTAGTCTTTCCTGCGAGACGGGCTGTTGCTGCGGTCGCCGCGCCCTTCCCGCCGCCCCGTGAGGGAGCGGAGCCGCGTGGCCGACGAACGGCTGCGGGCGGCCGTGAGGCGTTGCGGGGCGCGGAGCGGGGCCGAGCCGCCTGCAGCGAGTTGGGGAAAGTGGGAATTGTGCGCGTTACACCGGCTTTCTTCCTCGTTCCTTCGAAGCGCGGGCTCTGCCGCGCGGTAGAAAGTTGTGAGGCTCTGTAGGGGCTTTCAAACAGCCGGGAGGCGCCGGCTGGGCGGCGCGCAGCGCGTCCCTCGGAGGGACGCGGCCCCAGAGCAGCGCCGCGAGCGCAGCTGCTGGCCCTCGTCACGCGGCTAATCCGCACCCAGTGTAAGTTTGCCGTGCCACAGCGGAGGGCCCCGCTTCGTGCCGCGCCGTCCTCTGGGCTCTGCCGTGGGTCCTTCCGTCCGTCCGTAGGAGCAGCAGAGCCGGAGGTGAGCGGGGCGGGGCGGGGCGAGGAGGGGCGGCTGCGGGCATCTCTGCGGGCCGGGGCTCCCGTCGGCCTCCCCAGGCCCTCGCGTTGCTCCCTTGGCTGCTGGTGACTTCTGGAGAAAGGCTGAAGTTTTCGGACTGTAAGCTTAGCGTTCATTTTTTGGATGCTGATTTTGAAATAGCGTGTGTGTTTCAAGTGATTTCTATCAAAGGACCGAACTTGAACGCGGATTTTTGTATCTTCCTGACCAGGGAGAACTCCCCCGTAGGTGGAATGTAGTGAGCTGAGACAGAGTGAGACTTAGAGGCTGTCCTTCAGATATTCTTTCTGATGGACTTCGTAACCCAGGCTCGGTACTGAATAGGAATGGTACAGTGTCTCTAAAAATCATAAAACCTTATGATGCAGTGAGTTACTCTTGCTTTCACAGCAGAATCCATCCTCACTCTGAATGGAGAACACACACCTTGCCCACCTGTTTTCACAGCGCTTAGTCCGGTCTGTGGCACAATATATGAATTAAAGTACTCAGTAGATGTGGCAACAGGTGCAATATGCTTTTGGATCTGAGCTTTGGGCTCTCCTTTTGTGTAATTCTATAGCTATATGTATTTGTAGTGAATAACGCTTGAGAACTCCACTGTTTGTGACTCAACCACCTGTTTAGAATCACAGAATGGCTTGGGTTGGAAGGGACCTGAGGATCATAACGGTCCATCCCCTGCTGCAGACTGGGTTGCCAACTACTAGATCAAGAACCAGCTCAGGCTGCCCAGGGGCCTATCCATCCTGGCCTTGAACACCCCCAGGGATGGGGCATCCACAACCTCTCTGGGCAGCCTGTGCCAGTGCCTCACCACTGTGAAAAACTTCCCCCTGATACCTAATCTAAATCCCCCCTCCTTTAGTTTAAAACCAGTCCTTATGGTTTAATAACACTGTGTAGTTACAGTAACAGTAGAATAGAGAATGATGTTCTGAGGGTCTCATAGTTGAAATTTTGAAAACTTTTGATGTCAGAGCAGTGCATCAGATGCCTGTTGCTGCTTTATCACAGCATTTTGCGGTTTATGTAATATTAATGACAGAAAAACTATGTGCCTGTATTACTTTCTGAACTCTTACTGACGTGTCTCGTGAAGAGTGTTTCACGTCCCTCTTCTCTTACTGGAAACCTGACTTTGTAGTCTGCAGAGATCAAAGTAAGATATGGAATTGAAGGAGCGTTTGATCCATCACAGCAAGATAGCTGAATGTGAGAAAAAAATATAGAAGTTTTAATAACAGGTTGGGCAGACAGAGCAAATCAGTGCGTGCTTTAACTTTCTGGCTTCAATAGGTTTAAGTAACAGTTTAGGATAAGTTGCAAATGACAGAGTGTTTTTGTGGTTAGTATTAGAAAACATTGTTTAAGTGTGAGTGGGAATTTGGCACGAACATAGCCCTGGTTCATAGCAGATGGAACTCATTTGCTCTGATAAGAAGTCAAACTGTAAAATGCTACTATGCTTTGTAAGCAGATTTGAGTTCCACCCACCCTTTTTCTTCTGCAGATAACAGGAAGATTATCTTCTGTAGAGTACCAGCCATTAGTGGTGCTTTAGGCTATTGGGCTGTTCCTTCACTTTTTCTTTAAGATCTGTAGACTGGATTTCCATCCGAAGTTAATCAACACAGCTCTTTTATTTCAGAGACGTAAATCTGTTTTACATTAGTCCAGCTTTACCGAAGATTATGAAGCTGTACAAGGTTAGCTCAGCTACCTTTTCTGTGTATGTTTTCATTAGTGATTGAAAAATACCTTTCTCATTCATACCCGAGCTTGGAGCCCAGTTGATGCTGTATTCTTCTTTCTTCACCCCTCGTGTCTGCACCTTGATGGCAAGAAATGTATCAGATACTTGCTTTCTAGAAGTCTGAAGCTTTAAGAACAGATTAAAAACTACACAAATGTAGGACAGATGAAAGCAATATTTTTTAATGTGCTCTCAGTTGTAAGGAATTTCATTAATTTTTTTTTGTTTGAAACCTACCAACTCTAGAAAATGTGACATAACCATTTATACCATAACCACTGAAGTGTTTTCAGAAGGCCAGTTAAGCTTTCTTTTCTTACAGAATTTAGACTGCACGCAGAATGGCAGCATGCTCCTTGCACACTTTGAAGAGTGCTTGTCATTCAGAAGCAGACTAGGGCAGCAGCAGAACTGTCAGCCTGCAGAGGGCTTGTCAGGCCCCAGTGTGGCCATGTTGGGGGGCACAGGCATCATGGGCATTGCAGCAGTGCTTGCTGGGTGCCAGAGTGCCCTTCTCCAGTCAGCTCACAGGCTCACACAGCTGAGACACTCTTCTTGTCCTTAAACACCTGTGGCCATGAAGGTTCGATAAGAAATATTCTTTAAATTAAAGTCTTGGCTTGATCCTGTTATTCAAAATGCCCTGCAACTTGAAACAGGGACGCATCTTTGGAAATATTTTAACCACGGTGAAAATTCTTTGTCTACAAATATCTCATGTCCATCAAAACAAGAGCAGGTGTGCTCATAAAGCGAAACATGCATTCTCTTGCTGTGATCTATATGCAAGCCTCCGAGTGTCCCCAAGAGTTCACTCTTTTTATTCTGCGGGTCAGAGTGAGGAATGATGTTGCATTATGATCATAATATTTGCATTGCAGATAAGTTTCTTGATTGAAAAGCTCAATGTACTGCTTTTTCAGCATTAATTGCCTCATAGCAACTTTGGCAGATAGATGTGGGTTCTCAATCTCAACTTACAATAATTTCCACTAAGATTACAATCACACAGCAAGTAGCTGTAAACACATACCCTCCCATGTCGCTAAACAATAAGGGAGATTCAGCCAGACAGGAAGAAGTGTTCTTTGGTCTTTGCTAAAGTAAAAGTCTCTATCTGTAGAGGATTCTGATAAGTAACTTTCTAGAAAAGTGATGGAGAACAGAGGGCAGGGTTTCTTGTACAGAGCTATGGTAAGCTATATTAATAAAACTGAGAAAGTGTTGGCAGCAGTTTCTTAATTAGAATTTGCTGAGATTGTTTAGAGCAAAATTGAATTGTCATTTTCACGGGAGAAACAGTGTGGGGTTCATCTGTAGTGCTCTCCCTACTGACAGCTGTCGGTAGCTGTACAGCCATGACCACAGATCCTGCCTGAGAAGCAGGTAAAAGATTGCGCACAGGGACTCCAGAGCTGGGTGTAGCAGTCAAAGGAGATAGTCATCCAGAGGACACTGAGCTTCTGACTTCTCTAGATAATGTAATTAAATCTTTACCAAGGAAGCAAATAAATACTAATTATTGTAATATGCTCGACAGTGTCACACTTTCTGTTTTCCCTGTGGCTGCATTTCTCTTAAGAAGTATGATTATGAGCACAGTTTGGGGATAGAGCTTGTCACTCTTCTTTTAGAAATCATTTTCCTTGCTTGTTACTGTCTGATCTGGAACGTGTGGAGTAAGACTGAGTGGGTATCTTGCATGAACAAATCCTGTCTCTGCTCTCTGACTCTAACAGCAAGGAGCTACCACCCACGGGATGGGAGGAAGGCATTTCCCAGCTCCTCAGCCCAGTCTGTCAGTATGCTTTGCCTGGATGACAGCGGATTTCCTGGGACTATCTATAGCCAGCTGAGAGACAGCGTTTCCATTGACGTCACTCAACTCTGGATTAGGCTCCTGCTCATCCAGCCCCTTATATCTTTTCTCCGTCTGCTCTGACACAACTGTCATACCCCTATGATTACTGGGAGTCACTAGGTGTTCTTGGTAGCACTCCTGGACTGACAGGCTGCAAAGGAGAATTATCAAACTGAAAACATACCTGTATAGAGAGCAAAGCTATATTCTCCTTTTTCCATAAATATGCATTTCCCAACCTCTGTCTATTCCTTTACTGTCTGAGAAGGCTTTGGAAGCTGAGAACCAAGAGAAGATTCAATGGAAATGAAATGCAATTCTGAATAAAAAAACTTCCTACAAGGCAAACAGGTCCTGCTGATTGACTCATGGCCTACAGGAAAGCAGCCCGGTGTAACAGGTCTTAGCAGGTGGTGATCTGACCTGCAAGAGCCTGAAGGAGGCTGATAGCTGTCAGGTTATATGAGCAGCCTTCAGCTGGCAAAAGAGTAGCCAGAGATCAAGCTATAGAAATATTCTCTTCCACACTAAAAGAGCTAGGAGAATCTGAAATCCTGTTATAGGAAGGTAAGAGACCAAACAAAGAATGAGGATCCTGATACTTCTGCTGATCCTTTAATACATTCACTGTAGCAAGAAGAGAAAATTGCATGGCAAAATACGGGAAAAGGTAAAGAAGTGGAAGATGGGGAGAACTGTGAAGTATGGGGGAAGGAGAGAAACGCAGGAATTGCTGCTCATGTGAAGAACAAAAATGAGACTTGGGGAGGCAAAAAGCTTCTTTAAAGGTAAAAGGAAACCTTTACGTTTAAAAAAAAAAAAATCTCTGAGATACTTACAATCACTAAGCATTGAAGAAAGCCATCAGAGGCTTTGTTAGAGAAAGAGAGGTATTCCAGACTTTGGTGTAACTTAAGGATAACATATGCTTAAAGTCCTGCGAGGTGGTCGGGCTGAATTGTAATTGACAGCACGAGGGAAGGTTTGGCTTGTAGTGGAGTCAGAGAGGCAAAGGCTTTGAAACTTGTAACAGCTTCTGGAGTGGAATATTTATAAACTACCCTGAAATTCTGCTTAAATAACGTCTGAATAGTTCATCAGGTTCCAGGACAGCCTTCTGGAAGGAAGCAGAAAACTGACCGATTGTGCAACAGGAAGATCTGTATGTAGATGGAGCTGTGCCTTTTTCTTTCTTTTAATAATTTTAGCACGAATGCTTGCAAAGTGTAAATTTGTCCTTTTCCCCAGTAAGGTCAGGCTGAAACTTTAGCCATCCTCTAGTTTTCTACATCCTGCCAACGGTCCTTGAAGTCTTTCTAATAGGAAAGCCATATTGAGTCATTTAATGATTAGCCTGCATGTGAACTTTAAATTGAAAACAGCAGCTACAATTAATGGAGCCCATGCTGCCTGCTGCAGGCTGCAAAGACCAGTAGTGGAAAGCGTGGAGGCTTGTCAAGCCTGCTAAATAGAGATGGCCAGTTTCCAGCTCTCAGAAGGAGGAGGTGATGGATGAGAGATGGGGAAGGAAACAATCTCAGACAAACAAGGCTCCCATAGGAACAGCCAGCGCAAGCTGCCACTGTGCACAGAATGCTTGCATAAGATTTTCCTTCATTGGAGAACTAGCCATTTCAGTTACAGGTGAGATGCTTTCCTTACTTTATATTGATCTTCTGTGGAAGTAGGTTTTTCAAATAACACGTGGGAGATGAGTGCAAGACCCATTCAGAGCCAGTGGTATCTGCTTCCATACCACCTCTGTTCTTTTTCAAAAGCAAATCTGTCTGTGATCAGTGCTTTATGAAAGCTGTGGGATACTGCAAAAGTTGGGTTCAGCAGGCCTTGCTCAGACAAAATGTACAAACTGCTTTACTAAGTGATTGCCCTCTGCAATACCATGCGAGGCAAAACAGTTCTCAAGCACAAGTACTTTGTTTGAGGGAGACCTATGAGGTGAAACAAAAAGATAAAAGCAGTAGGAATGCTCCAGGACCATGTGAAAGCCAGGAAGCATAGAACCAATAGCATATGCTTTCCCTCATCAAGTCAAGGTGCAAGTGGAAAGAATAATAGAGTGTTAAGTGGTTAGATACCTGTGAAAGCTGATGATAAATCACAGTTGTCACGTAAGCTGAAAAAAATATGAGATTTTACAATCTGTTATAACAACTTGTCTGTACTGCCGCTCTCTTTTGCTAGCAGAGGGCTCACTTTTGTGACACGTAAGGGGTAATGAAACCAATGAAAAGGCTTCAAGGATCTTCACCCTTGATAATTTGTGCTGGTGAGTGGAGGTGACCATGTAGCAAGACCCAGGCATGTGTTAGGGTGGTGAGATTATGGAGCTGAAACTGTCAGCGCACCAGTAACCAGATTGAGTTCATTCATGTGTCTTGGGCAAGTAAGCCAGCAGCAGTGCTGATGTGAGAGCAGGAGCAGGTTGCTAGCTGGAGTCACTGGTGCTGAAAGTAAAGGAAGGAACCTCCTGCTACTCCTACAGAGCACAGAAATTAGATAGGAGCAGGAGTGCTTCCAGCAAATGCTGACTATGAGTGGTATAAAGATCATCATAGCTGCTACTCCAGAGTGAAAAACAGTCACTGTGGTGATCCCTCATATGTGAGCATTGCAAACTAGCAAAGACGCTCATGTTTAAACAGTCCCAGAGGAATATGTGCAGCCTTACACATCTAGGTACCTAGATCTGTGCCCTGTGGAAGTTTTCAGCCCTTATAAGTCTTCTTTCCGAAGAAACCTGTAGCTGGCAGTGAGAGGAAGGATACTGGACTAGAGAAGCTTGTCCTTTATTGCATTTTGGTGACCATTCCGATTCTAGAAAAGCGTACGCATCAGTCTCTGAGATCACTTCAAACTCAGGACACAACACAGACCGTCCAGGTTTTCGAAGCATTTTCCTTTAATGGTGTGACCTATGAACGTTCTTGAAAGAGAACAAGGCTACATTACAGCAAGTGATAAAGGCGTGGAAGCAGTTGAAGCAGCCTTCACATCCAATGCAGAGGATGATGGCTTTTTGGCACTGAAGACAGAATCCTGTTGAGCATTGCTCTTCTAGGAAGTCTGAGAACTTATGTCTCAGCTGTAATGAGAATGCAGTGTAGTCACAAGCTTCTGGTGATTTGCACTGACTGAAGGCTCCAATATGGCAGCTTAGAAGCCTGTTTTTCTCTTTTATGTCTGTTTCTCTTATCAGAAAAAGTTTTCTCAGGCCCTGCAGAATCAGGCCCTCATGTTAACACCTGATGCTCCGTCCTGATTGAGTTTCAGCCAGGAGGAGCCTTTTGGTAATCCAGCTGCAAGTATTATTTGTGCCACCCCTTCTCCTTGGGGGCTAATAGAAAGGAGTAGCAAGGCAAGTGTGCTGTGAGAAGCAACAGATGCTGTTTTACTCCTGTTCAGGTCTCTGGTGACTGCTTTGAACTCCGTTTTGTTTAAATACAATTGTTAATAACTTTGTTCCATGCATTATCCTCTGAAAGTGACTACACAAAAGGGAGTTAATTCCATCTTTTGCTTATCTGACTGGTGCAGCTTGTTTTGCATTCTAAGTGCTGCGTAACTCCCCAGCAGCAGCAAACTTTCACTTAGAAGTAATAACAGTTTAAACCTTGGTGTGCTGCCGCTTTGCTCTCAGCCCGGCCTCAGATCCCTTGGCACTAGTGGTGTGTCCCTAAGGTGTGCTCTTCCAGCACAACTGATAGTTGGACTTCTGCTTGGAGATGATGGTGTTGCCTCTCCCACTGCGTACAGCAACTATTTAGCTAAATAATGTTTAAAGCTCTGCCTGGCCTTGTGATGAATGCAACTGTTGCTTTTGCCAGCAGGAAGTACACATGAGCTGTATCACTTCTGCTATCTGCCCAGGCTACCTCCTCGGCATTCCTTCTGAGGATCCCGCTGGCTAGTACGTGACTCCCGTGATGCCTATGTGCACCTGGCTCCTTGTGTTGAGTTTTTGTGTGCAGGGTGCTGCAAGGTCCTGCTCTCCCATGGGGGTTCACACAAGCGAGGCCTAATCCCAGCTCTTCTGTGAGCAGGAGAATGCTTCCCCTGCCTATCTCAGTGGGAGCAAGGTATCCTGTAACATGACTTCAGATGTAGGAATCGCACCTGTAATATTAGTCATGTGGTGACTGGAAGTTCAGTGCCTCCCTGCACAAGTTGGATGCCGCAGGTGAGATTTCTCAAGGTGCTCAGCAACGAGTGGCTAATCCAGTAGCACTTGTATGTTAACAATGGAGTTGAGGGATGCGTGGGGGGAGAAAGTCCTTGTCAGAGCTGTGTTGATGATGGCACTGTTCTTTTTCTCTCCTTCCCCACCCCCAATTTGCTCCCAGTGAAGACACACAGGGCACTATGTCACTGGCATCCTGGTTCAGGTGGAATGAGCCCCCAAATCGGATTTCCCAGAGGAACCCCACAGAGATGGTGGTTGAGACGCTAATGATGGAGCTGAGCTGGCAGATCAAGCAGGCAGAGAAGCAGCAGCGGGAGCGGGAGAATGAGTATCGCAAGATCAAGACTGGGGTGGACTACGGCTGGCTGGTCAGCTATCCAAAGCAGAGCTATGATATCAGCCCAGGAGAAAGGCTGCAGCTGGAGGATATGTGTACCAAAATACATCCCTCCTACTGTGGGCCTGTCATACTCAGGTACAGTAAAAGATCTGATGATCCAGACCTTCCCTTTCCCTCTCTCCTTTTTATGGTGTGTGAGGGGGGAGCAGGAGTTATTAGGACCAGCAGAACCATGACGTGGGCATCCTGTATTGGGGGTTGTGTTGTGGCAGTGTCTTTGTGGGAGAAGAGAGATTGAATGTTTTAGGTCAGTTTAATGTGATATCATTTCCTCCAGAAAGCGACTAAATGCCATTTCCCTCTGAGTGGCTTGAGTACTTTATGCTCCTTGCCAGCCAGAGAAACTTTATCTTGCCTGATTTTGATACAGTTTCAGTACTGTGATGGCTTTTGCTTCAGTCTTTAGAATCTTCAAATAAGTGAGGTTTAAAAGGACTACTGGAAGTGCACGTCTCTCTTTGAAGAAAGGCCAACTTCAAAGTCAGATCAGGTTGCTCAGGCCTTATCCTACCCATTGTTGAGTATCTCCAAGGGTGGAGATTCCTCAGCCTCTGACCAACATGCTTTAGTGTTTATCCACTCTAATTTGAGCCTTCCTTCCTTGATTTAAGCTGTGCAGCAGCTTTACTGAGGCACTGGTCCCAACAGTGTCCAGGTTAGCCAAAAGGTGCTATTGTATTTTTCAGTCTGAGTCATATGTTCCCAGAAAAAGGAAGGAGTGCATGCTTGTTCTCTCATATACATGCAGGTGGAGCATGCATTTAGCTTGAACAGCTAGGTGGTACTTCTGCCTTCTGTGGTGTAGCCTCTTGCACTTGCTGGTGAGCCTTCCAAGCAATCCTAGACACTGGACTGCTCGTTGCTGGCTGAGCAACCCTTTGTGAGATTGGCTTTGGAACTAGAACTAACCTACCTAACTGTAGTGGCATCCAAACTGGAAGGTGGATGGTGACTTTTTTCTTTTTTTTTTTTTCCTTTTGGGAGGTCCAGTCTAAGTTAAGCCCTCTCACTTAGCACAGTGCAAGTGAGGAGCAATGTCTCTGAAGTCCCGTGCAGTCAAAGTGTAGTTGTGAGATGGGCCTTTATAATCCTCCTCTGCTGTTTGACCATGTTTGTCTCTTGGTATTAGGACAGTCCTGGCAGGCCGCTTACACTGCGGTGCTGAGAACTCCACAAGTCCCTCACTGCATGTGCTTTCATCTGTCTTCCCTTGAACCTCTGGCACTGCAGCTGTAAGAGGGCTGGAAATCGCTGACCATTTGACTTACAGTGGGAATGCCAAAGCTGCCCCTCTTGCCCAAGGCTGAACCTTGGAAGCAAGTGGGGACAGGGCTTTGGCTATTGCAAAGGTTGCTGTGGTGGCAGAACTGGAGATCTGAGGTCGCTCAGTAGCAGTGAAAGTTTGCTGGCAACAGACTTGCCTTGTATTTGTATAACTTTAAGCTATGCTGTAAACAAACCACTACAAACCCCTTGGGGTTCTGAGTAATTTTCAGCATCCCCAGGGCCACTGAGCAAGGTCTGTCTGGCAAACAGGTATTTCCATGATAGCCATTGGAGCCGGGAGGTCTCAAGGTTCATAACTTTAGAAAAGAGTATTAAGCTGTGACACATACCATTTGCTTTCCTTATTTTTTAACTGAGATGGATGATGCAAGATGCTTAGTGCGTGTATTTTTTTGCTTGATTTCTGTGTAACTTGTAGAAGTTGTTCAATCTTATTCAGTATTCAGCATACTTTTAATTGGAAGTAAACATATTCAACAGCATTGTCAAGTTGTATGTGTGTGTAATTGAAAAAATCTCAAAACCATCCTCTTAAAAGGCCTCTTAAGTTATTATGACAGACTATAACAAATTGGATTATGGTATAATTCAAGGAGTGTTATATTTTGTTTGTTCCATACTACGCAGTTCGTATGGGTAGCAAAGCCACACGGAGGAGAAAAAAAAAAAAAGGATTGTATGCCATAAGTTTTTCAAATCAGTGGCTGAGAAAGGAAAGTCGTGGCCATAAAAATGGCAGAACTGGACTGGGTCAAAGGTCTGTTTGATCTGTGCTCAATCTAGTGGCATCTGTCTAAAGAAAACAAATGTGTAGCTGCTGACTTGCCATGCCTTGTCACTTGGAGATTCGTGGAGCCAGGAGTTGTACTTCTGTCCATAATAGCCCTACATGGCTTCTTCTTCAGGTTGTGTTGGTTGTTTTTTTTTTTTTCTCCAGTTTTTTGTTTTATTTTGTTTTTGAATATGTAAACTTCTACTATCTGTGGTGGAGTTCCACATTTGAATTATAACTTTATTGTGGAAAATTGTATTTTGTTTGTCTTGAACTAACATGTCCTGGTTTTATTTGATAATCACTTCTTCCCTTGTTGGAGAAGTGAACAGTTGACTCCTCTTCTCTGCCATCTGATAGCCCAGAAAATGAAAGAGTGAGGCTTGCCATGCCAGGAGTTGAAAACGTGCAAGAGAAAGGAGTATGCAGTCTAACTAGAACACAGCTAAAACTGGATTAATTCTCCTCTCAGAAAATGAAATAGCTCTGAAATCTTAATAACTTGCCCCTAAAATGTACAAGATGACTATCATAGCTAGGAATTTGACTGAAATCTTCAAACTTCCAATTATGTATTTGAATTACCGTGCTTCTGATGTTTCTCCCTGAAATACCTTGTGACTTCATAATATGTAGCAACTTCTAGAAAATCTTCCACCCCCCCAAAAAAAAGAACAATCTCCAAATTTGGATCTGGAAATGTACCTTGTAGAAGCCCTTGATTCTGTTTCCTCGATCCCTTCATTTTACAGATTTGAAGAACTGAGGTTCTTTTTGACAGAGCTTCAAAGCAAGCATGCAAATACCTAAATAACACAGGTAGTGTGAGTGTTGCACGAAGGGTGAGTTTGTTTAGTTTGTGTCATGCAGGCTCTCTTTCATGAGATTCGGGCTAAGAGTCAAAGCCACAACAAAACACTTTTTTACGAGTTGACAGAGATGTCCCTTTGTTCTTCAAAGGACTAAATGATTATCCAAGTTGTCTTTTGTGTGGCTACAGTCACATCTACTGAGAGGCAGAGTTCTTATCTCTTTCGATGTGGAGGAGATTAGAAAGGGGCATTTCTTTAATTGGAAGGTTTTTTCAGATTCAGTTTGTCTGTTCTGTAAAAGTACATTTTGAGTCAGTAGAAACTTTTATTTCGGCCTCTTGAAATTTTCTTCAGATTCAAATACACTTCAAATACCATCACTTCCTCCTTATCTGGAGACTCTGACTCACCTCATGTAAACAAAGCTTTGCATCCATGTGTAACTTTAACTGTAGGTTACTGGGTTGGAGATGGCTCACACAACTTAAACCACAAAGCCTTTTGAGGGAAGTGACAGTGATTTTTTTATAAGGCCCTTCGTACCCAACTGCCATGGTTAAACAAAGTAAGTAGACTAATAGCTTGCTAATTCAGAACGCTACGTTTTCACCAATGTCTACTCAGGGCTGCAGTTCTAATCAGAGCTGATTGCAATCAGTTTCATTTCCTCCGGTTTTGGGAAAAGTGATGCTGTCAGATTGTCCTCTGCCCAGAGAGAATCAAAAAAGTATTTTATAGAAAAGCAAACCCACATTTTGGTGATTTGAGATCATTAATAGCATAGGATTAGGACTGTAATTTTCTAAGGATTATCTATAGCTGAAGTTGACTTCAGAGTAAGCTTGAATGTAGGACAAATGACTACAATCAGAAATATGTTTGTTTACAGTTATGTTCTCAAGTCTGAGGTTGATATGACACCAGTGTTGCAGTTAGTGTGAATGGCATAGACCTCTGTGAGTCGAGCAACCTTCTCTATCAAAGCTGTTCACAGCTTCATAGCATAACCAGAAATCTTGCCCAACATAAAGCTTCAGGAGTCAGCAGCTAATTATTAGCACTAAGCACCCCATGCTTTCTGTGAATGACTAAATCTACATAGAACTCTCAGTTCAGACCGGCACTCACAGGAACATACTTCACTATAAGCATATTGTTTAAGTCCACTGATTTAACAGGTCTTTAAAGTTCAGGCTTTACTTAGGAAACCTATTTAACTGAGGACCTACAGAATAAGGTAGGCAGGTGGCCAAGAGCAGCCAGTCTTAAAATCTAATGGTTATATGAAGAAATGGAAGGGTCACAACTTAAATGAATTTGTTCAAACTGTGATTGAAGCACAGCCTGGTCTACTGAACACGCTCATCTCTATGTACAAGTGTCACATGCTCCTCAGGCTCCTGTGCTGGCTCATGGTGACTTCTGTTGACAGTCACGTCTTAAGATGTTTACATTAAACTCTTGTAATATTAGTAGCTAACCTGTAATATATTATCATAACTTGTTTCGCAAAGTAGATAGATAGGTGTACTTTTCAGATGAGTAAGGAAACCCTGTTGACGGATTTTTAGATATCATTGTGCAGTTGCTGGGATTGAAACTATTTCATGCAAAAGTATAAGGGCGTTAACCCATGCTAGAAGATAGGTAAGCCTTGTGCAATTTTGTGTGCTTGGTTCTACCGGACAGCTTTGTGTGCAGTTTGTTTCCTAGTAATGGTGCACAGGATATAAGCCCATATTCCTTGATTCCAGTGGTTTAACTGGTTTTATATGTTGCATGTTTTGTGCAGAGAACAGACTGCTGATCAGCCAGCACAGCAGCTGGCTTTCACTGGTAGGTAGGGAGGATGGCTTCAGCTGCATATGGGTGGCTGCAGTAAACATCACCTATCTTCCAATACACAGACTCATCCAGCTAGATCTTAGCCTGATAAACTGCCTGTCCTTTCTGCTGGAAAATGCTTGTGGTACACAGGCCTTTTGAACCTTATACATCAACTGTCCCTTACACAGACAGGGTACACTCCAGGTCCTGGAGTTAGGTGGGCATTGATATAGGGACAGGGCTCATCCTACTGTGGAGGGAGGAAAGAGCTCTCCTTCCTCTCTCCATCTGAATGAAAGTGGCTTTTCTTTGAGTGACCGGCAGACAGTCTTTGGGATTGTTTTCTGTTTGGTTTTTAAACATACAATCTCAAAAACCTGAGGCAGTGCTGAGGTCTTCTGGGTGCACAATTGCCAATACAAAGAAAAGAGGATGTACTGGTGGATAGGTACAGCATGACAGCATCGCTCTTTAAAATACACACAGAGATAAAACAGAATGACTCATTCAGTTCACCTTTGCAATAGAAGACCTTTGGAGATGCTTTCCTCAGTATAATAACAATGTGAAGACTGAGGTTTCGATGGACTCATCTGTCTAAACTTCTGACTAGGATAAAGGGAAGAGTGTATTTATTGTGAGAACTGTATTTGTGGCTCTTTGATATGCAACTAAAGTTCCTTCTCAGAAGGCAGAAAGGCGTGTAGTGACAGGATGAGGGAAAATGGCTTTAAACTGGAAGAGGGTAGATTTAGACTAGATATCAGGAAGAAATTCTTTACTGTGAGGGTGGTGAGACACTGGAACAGGCTGCCTGGAGAAGTTGTGGCTGCTCCCTCCCTGGAGGTGATAGGCCAGACTAGATGGGGCTTTGAGCAACCTGGTCTAGAGGGAGGTGTCCCTGCCTGCAGCAGGGGGGCTGGAATTAGATGATCATAAAGGTCCCTTCCAACCCAAACCATTCTATGTTTGCAATATACAGCAAAAATCTGTTCTCACTGTTATGTGATAACCCTTAGGGAGGCAGGTGATGATGGTTAGGGTGAGGGAGATTAGGAGTACATCCTAAGCAACTGCAATAGTTAAGAAACATCTCTGTGACTTTGGTATTTGGTATCCTGAAAGTGAGTGGTAGTTCCGCTGATACTGAATTTCCTAAGCACAGTGCAATGCTGGTCTCCCCACAGATGTACATGTAGCCGTCAATACTTGCTATGAGAGAACAAGTACTGAAATATCTGTGTTACAGCATGATGTCAGGGTAGGTGTCCAATACCAGGCCTCCACAGTAAGAATCAAAAGCTTAAACACACAAATAATCTTTCAGTTACATCTTTGGCTTTCCTTCTGCCCTTAATATCTTGAGTACCTTTTGGTACCATTATATACTGCAGTTCTACAGTACGTCAAATTCCATGTTACATTCTCAGGGATGATTTAAAAAAACCCTAGAGGCAGGATTTTACTCTATCAGCTGCTGTCTTATTGGGCTTATTTAAATACATTCCTACTGTTTCCCATCATCATTCAGTTCTTTTAGAGGAAAATATCAAAATGCTTACTGATATTATATATCTTAACTTCCATTAAGTATAACCACCTGGATTTTAGCTAAGTAATAGTTTAGCTCAATTTGCAGATAAAATCTTTATGTTAAGAACTGAATAGTATCAGAAGAGTAGCCATGCTACTATCTGTCATAAACGTATGCTCTCACAGAAGTAGGATATCTATGCAACCAGTGTGTGAGCCATGGGAGCAGCTCACACGCTGTCCAGGCTGGGGACCAGGTCGCCCAACAAGGTGTCCAGAACAGTATGTTATCTTCTTGCTCCATCCAGGGACTGACTCAGTGACTTCACAAAAACTACCCTGCTCTGCATCTCATCTTCCCCACCTGCAAAAGAAACAGTCATAATTCTTCACTTCCCCCATATTAAGCTAGTTTAGTAGATGTCAAGAAATCATTCTGAGCTCTTTGCTGAGAAGACACTGGAGCAATTCAGAGTTGTTTAATGAGGTACAGTGCTGTGCTTCCAATCAAGGCGTTATCAGCTGAGCCACTGTTACCTTACAGAAATCCATTGGAACTTAAATATTAAGAAATGACTGAACATGTAACAAAGAGTTTTACTGGGTAAGAGTTTGTCTAGTGGCCACTAAGTAATACTGTGGAAGAAAGAGAATTTGAAAAATGAGAAATCTAGTGGGACCTTCCGCGATATATCCTCAGCTTCTGGTAAGCAGCAGTTCAGAGATTACTTGAGCAAGTATTTGCATGCGGACAATCACAGTTAATCAGTGGTGATGAGGATATTTTCTACAAACTTGTCTAAGTGTGTTGTTTCTTAAGGTACCGATAGCACTGAGTTCTGATTTAATAGGCACTGTGTGAAAAGAGCACTTCCTTCTGTTTCAAAGATGCCACCCTCTAGCTTTGTTTGGTGCTCCCTGTTATTTCTTGTGCTTAGGAGAAATAGTGATTCATTGCTTCCTTACATTCTCTGGCTTTCTCGTGATTTTAGAGACCTTGAGCATATCTTCATGACTCCTCTCTGTTATTGTTCCCTTCAGTGCAGGGAGTCCCATTATGTAAGAGCACAAGTTCCAAGCGCAGCACTGTGACTTGGCAGCAATCCCTAATTTGATGTTTTTAATCAAAGCTGTGCCTTGACTGTGCTTTCAGATTCCGGCAACTCATTGCTGAATATGAACCAGAAGTGCAGGAAGTATCTCGACTCTTCCGCTCTGTTCTGCAGGAAGCTGTTGAGAAGATCAAAGAGGAGGAAGACGCCAAGAAGCTTGCCAAGCAGTGGAACACAAAGAACAAAACCAGCCTCTCCTTAACAACATTTAAGTCCCGGTCCAAGATTTCCCCGTTCATCAGTGACATCAAGACCATCTCTGAGGATGTAGAGCGGGGCACCCAGCCCACCAGGAGGGTTTGGAGCATGCCAGAATTCCGGAATGCCAAGGATTACTGACTCTGTACTGAACAAGGTTTTTAAAAAGTGATCTCTCCTAATCCCAGTTAACCCTTTTTTTTAGCTCTACCATTTCTTCTTTGTTCCAGCTTTCTCTTACTGTCTATCTCTCTCAGAAGCTGTGTCCATAGTAACTGCTGCTGATGCCCACAGTGTGTGACAATTTATTACCACACATGCTAGCTTTTCCTTTAATTTAGTAGTACTTAGTAACTTTAAGGGCAAGACTCACTCACTCACTATCTCATTTTTATTACTGCTTTTGTTGGTGGAAAATGAATTAGTTTTGTGATATCTCTCTTCTTCTCCCTTTCCCCTCAGCCTGGATGAAGTCACCTACTAAAGCTACTGGCCCAAGCTAGTGAGAGCTGCTGGCTGGAGCAATCTTGCTGAATGCAAGAAGGACCATTTACATGAGAAAGGCTTACAGGATCAGGGCTGTGAGTTAGGGCTAGCATCTGAGCCAGAATTGCACTTCCTTTTCCAACTAACAACCCTCCTCAGTGCTGCAGGAGATGCAGGTAAACCCAGTGCTGCTCTTGAGTAGCAATCCAGCCCAAGCAAAGCAGACTCAAACTTCTTGAGATGGAAGACTAACCTAATTGCACAGCATGCTCAGGTTTCTTGGGTATTTTCTCTCTTACGCAGGCAGAACCCCTGAACCTGGTGCCTGCAGAGCAGATAAAAATGTAACATCCTGCTGTGTAGATAAACAGGTGGGTACATCAGTTCTGTGTCAAAAGCTCTTCTTGGTCCTGTGTTCTATGTTAATGAGGTAAGTGCTACACCCTGCATCCCAGTAATAAGTCACTGGGCTGAAATTAATGTTTATGACTAAGTCTGAAAGAGTACTGAAGGATAGTGTCAATGAAGGGTAAAGGGAATCAGCATTCGTCTACAGCACTCAGTTCAGCTCGGAGTTGAGATCATTTCAATAAGCTGCCGTTGTGAATGGTTGAAGGGCTCTGGTAGATGAAGGTACCTTCCCTCAGTCTTCTCTCATGAGTGCTCAGAGGAGAGCTTTCCAGTATTGCAGGCTGCTGGCCAGTGAGTTGATACCATTACGCAAGAATCTTTAATGAAAACTGAATAGCCTGTAGGCCAGTATGGTTCTGCTGAGACCTTGAGTAAACAAGAAAATACCAGTGAGGAAAAGCTACTGGGGCCCTAACTCAGCATCCACAGGGAAAATTATTACCAGGAAAGGAAAGAGAACATCATGCTGGAAAAAAAGAGAAAAATCACGGTTCCTGTAGAGAGAAGCCAAGGACTGGGATGCTTTCTGGTGACCAGTAGGAGATGGGGAAGGATGATAGGCATCTCCCCCTATGACTAGGTTTTGGGGAATCATCCCATTGGGATATAGCCTCCAGGAGGACCCTGAAGCTTTGTTGTTCTTTTGCCTGTTTCCAGCTCTTTTCCCCAGGGATTTTTGCAGCAGCACGTGGGTACTACAGCCAAAATGAAATCCTTTGAAGCTATGCCAACCCTGGGAACAATTCCAGCACATTAAATTTATCCTAGAGTAGAAATGTGCAGTTTCTTCCAGAGTTGGGGGATCACAGCATAAGGATTTGATCTTGATCTTTGTTCTTAACAGCTCTCTAAGACTGTGGAATTCTGGCTCTCTCTCTCTCTCTCTCTCCTCTGGGCTAGCTAAGACTAAACACAAGGCTGTAGCAACTAGCCCCTTTGTAAACACTGCTGCCAGTAACCCTCCCAGGGCCTGAAAGCAGGGAATCACATTTAATAAAAAAAACTCAGGGCTTCCAAATACACCACCCAGTTTAGGACTGACTACTTCAGCTCCAGGTCAACAGGGGAGAGGTTAAAGCCTTCTGACAATCAACTTGGTCTTTTTCAGCTCTATGTCCTTGTGAACTAGAGTGACTGTGTATATGAAGTACAACAAAGGCTTGACATATTTAACATAGCCTTAGGTATCTACAAGTGTTGTGAACCCTAGCAAGATATCACCACAAAAAAAAAAAAACTGTTTTGAAAAAAGTTAACCGCCTTTTTAATATATTTGCAAGCCACTATACTTGCTGGACTGAAGGCTGAGACGGGGTCATGAATTTCATGCTACAGTTCCGTAGTCAACTTTTTGTTCTCAAGTTTTATTTCAATGCACTCAGTATTGACTGTTTTGATGCAATATTTGATAGACTGCTGGGAGAGAATGGACATTCTGATACTGACATAAAAGTTTTCGCTACAGTACAGTGTCTGTAATGTGCTCACTCTATCCAAAGGAGAATCAGGAGTAACTAACTTCCCTGCATCTATGTACAAAGCCAAGGAAATCACTTGAAGGCTGTTCACAATATTATCACAGCATCTTCTGATCATACTGAATCCTTCATTAACAACCTCCAGCTGGAAGATACCACTCCTGTTTTACAGTCAGTGGAGGGAGACAAATCTGACCATATGTATGAGGGCCAGGCTGTAGCAGTACCTGTGACAGCTGTCAAGCTTCAGTTTATCAATCATTTCTAATTCCACAATAAAACGTAATCCAAACTTTCAAATACTACCACTTTCTCCCTGTACCTCTTCTGCAAGTTACACTGGGCTCACAGAACCATGTGATGATGAAGGGATATTCAGGTAAAAAGTTGGCCATCTAGTACTCTGCAAGGTGTACAACAAGCACTATGCTTGCCTCTATCCAGGAACTTGGAGACTGACTGCAACTTTCTGCACTGTGTATGCACCAGTAGATACTGAAGCAGAGCTGGGGCGGTGCTTAGGATGCTCAACTGTTGCACTGTGCTTGTAACACTTGTTTTTCTTAGGAATGCTGTAGACTGAACTAAATGATTCTTAGGGCACCCCATGCAGCAACAAGCAACTACTCATTTTTACCTTGTCCTAATTCCATGTTCTGTGTAACTAAATTAGAATTTCAGATTAAAGTAGGAGCGTGCAACTCCTGATTGTCTCCCACCTACTGTGCTATGGTCTGCATACCTGAGCAGACACAGGGGGCAAACAAACTAGATTGCTTTTGGATTAAGCTAACCTAAATTATCTGTTGCAGCAGACTCACAAGCTTGCAAACTGTGAAACAGGACTAATAAACCCTCCTAATGCTTGTATAGTGTGGACATGAAGTCCTTACTGACAGTTGTATTGCTCTACAGCTCTGCTTCTCCTGGACTGCACTGCCTACTAGTGTAGAAAAGCATTCCTATACAACTCAGATGAGACGGTTCTGTTCTCAGCCACTCCAGAGAGAGTTCAGTGACTTAATTCCTAAAGAAGAATGGAAAGTGAAATAGCAGCACAATACTAGTAACAAACAACTAAGTAAACTGGACTCATTCCAAATCCTCATTCTTTCAAAACTGAACAAAGACTTCGCTGTCAGCCTAGAGCACTGTTGTTGCCCCATCAGTGGTAGTGTCATGCTGTCCAAAGGACATTGTTACACACAAGACACACATTTTATTACACATGCTAACACATAATGGCAACACCACTACAGTAGCTCAGGTGCATGGCTCAGCTTCAAGGGGCTAAAACACTTTTCAGAGTCACTACTCATCTAAGAAAGAAAATGAAGCTCTGCTCCTACAGCCCAGTCTGGCCCACAGGCTGTGGTGGCCAGCAAAGATGTGCAGGACAAAACTCTTCACCTGTATCAGCATATAGCTCAGACAGCTGTCACACCTTGGGGAACTGGAGTACGCTTCACAGGAAATACCTGTCTGCTGAGATTGCACTGTTTATGTATTTCATCATGGCACCTTAGAGAATTAAAGCAAAGCTATGAAATATAAAACAAATTTTTGTAATTGTCTTCAATTAAAGAAGCAATCTGTCCACTTCTAGCCAAACACGAGAGCCATTCTAGTTCTCTACTGCGCACTGCATACGTATCAAAGGAGGAAGTCAAGAATGGTCAACACACCAAGGCTAAACAAAAAAGCATCCTCTCTCTACAAGGTACAAATGCAGCCACTTGCTTTCTGCCTTGCTACCTCTTCAAACAGATCCCAAGATCTAAGGTGATAAACAGCTAGGATTGAACAACTGCAGAAGTCTGAAGTTCTCTGAAGCTAAGTGGTTTACAGATACAACCTTGACTTTAAGTACTTCCAAGCATGTCTTAATCAGTATTACCACAAAATGAGAAAAACAACAAAATGAATGTTTTGTCACCAGATGCTTGTGAGTCAAGTCACTCCTATCAATTCTAGATACTGGAACCCTTTAATATTAGCATACAGCCCCAGATGGCTCACGGCTTCCTCCACTAAGCACTCACATGGAAAGCACGCAAGAGTTAAAGAAGAGGAAGCTTTTTTTTTTTTTTTTTTTTACCACACAAAGTCTCATTGAAGTGTGGACTGCATTGCTCAGCATATTGCAGAGATCAGACAGATGAGTGTTTCCAAAGGGAGCTCCAGGAGTAAACTGGTCAAGACACAGACTACAGCAGAAAGCTTGAGCCATTCCTTGCCAGAAGCTGTGAAAAGAAACATACTAGGGGACAAGCAATGTCTCTGTCTTGTTGTTTACACCCCTTCCCCAGAACACAGCTACAGGCCGCTCCCAGAACTGTGGATGGTTGGGCCTTGCCCTGAAGGCCATCCCAGTATTCCTACGTTAACTTCACCACCCAGACAGAGGAGGGTAAGCTACACAGTGCATGACAGTTTTGCTAAAAAAAGCATTCTGGGAAGCACAGGACTGTGCAAGTCAGCACCTTTTTGGTTGTGCCCTGCAACAGAGAAAGGGCTATGAAGCCTCGCTGAGTTCCACCCACCTGTGCCAGGCACAGACATCGCAGTCCTGGAGCCTGCCTTTCGCTGGTACTGCCGTCTGTGCTGTGGCTCTCTGCACAAGGGGCCTCTTGTTCCCTCTGTGTGATCAGGCAAGCTGTGTTTCAAGCTGGCTCACATCAGGAAGACACAGTACTGACCCCATGAGGTGGGCTGTAGGGCTAGGTCTCCTATGACTGGCACATGTTTTCTGTGCAGTCGCTTTGTGAAGACATTCTCAAACTGAATCTTTGCAGGAAGAGATCTTAATAAACATGACAGATAGGCAAAGAGAAAAGCTACAAGAAGCACAGTGAAATATGTGGTGGTTCATGAACATCTGTGTACAGTACACTTCATAAAATTCCTGGGGTCCTGACCGGATAACCAGATTACAGTGTGTCTCTGTTTTGATCACAATTACTTGTTGCCTCTACCAAATAAATCTAACCAGCCCCAGTGGAAGATACAGTAGGAGTGCGGGGAAAGAGAAGTGCTTTTTCTAAATCCCAGTATCCACTCTCAGTATATAATTATTGTTATACCTATTTAGTGATTACAGTGCTGCATTCTCAGAGGCTTCTGATGAATCAAGGTCCACGTACAGTACCTCTTCCAGCCTTATATCACCAGTATCAGGTTGCCTAAAGCAGCAGACCACACGTGATTTAGTCTGAAGACAGGCTGAAAAACCAGATGTGGAACAAAACAGTGCCAGGGTAATACCCATCTTTCCATTTTGTTTTTATTCTGACACTGGAAGCCTAAAATTATTTAACAGGTGGAAGAGTACAGTGTAGTTTCTGAAGAACTCTGCAGTTCCTGTAAGGATGGTGCAAGAGCACCCAATCCTTCCAGGTCCCTCCTGGCTCTCAGCAACTCGCTCCCACTGCATTCAGCTACAGAAGTTCCAAGCTTTCTTCTGCCTTCTGTACAGGCAAAGAAGCAGGACAGACTGTGGTCTGTTCAAAGCACAGCCAGGAGGGAGAAATGGAGAAAGACTGGATTAAATTCATAGGACTGCAGTAACAAACATGCATCTTAAACAACACATCATTAAGTCTCTGCAGGCTAATTAGAGGGTTTCAGAATTAGCACGAAGCCAACGTTTAAAAGGAAAAAAACAAAAAACCCTGTATGTGGCAGTGCAGCTGGACAGCAATGCCACCTGCTGGCATGTTCTGAGCAGTGATTAACAGGAAATGTGCAGGAACTTTCTAACCCTGCCTTTCCCGACAAATACCGCTTCCTCACTCTTGTGCTGCCTTTCTCTCACATCACTGTCACGCAGAGAACAGCACAGGTGTGTTAGCACCTGAATGGAAAATAGCACCAGTAGTTGGCACGCTGGTGCCAGCTGTCCTCTTAACACTCTGTACCTCTGCAGCCAGCATACATTCATTAGGATGGATATTAGCAATGTTCTTCACACTGCTTATGAATCTCAAAGCATGCTTCCTCAGAGCCACCAATGCTGCATCCTGCTCTCCCTGCAGAAAACACTAGATGCTTCCTACTCCTCGTGAATGACACCGTAAGGCCAAAAATGAGCAGACAGAAAAAAATAACTGCTGTAAAGAGCCAAATAAATCATGATCTCTGCATTGGACAACAATTTTGGTGAGACGCTGTGTCTAGAAATGGAGATGGAAGGCTGGGTGTTTGCTGATAATTCTAAGCAGCAGCTCTTAGAAGGCTCATCCCCTACAGCTTCAAATGTAATCAAGTAACTGGCCTGGGGGATGTCCTGGTGTGCCCAGAACCTCATGGCCCTCAGATGAACCCAGCTAACTAAAACCCAGCCACTTCACAGAGTGCCCAAATGAGAGCTGAACAACAATTTTGGAAACCTGTTTCTAAACAAGCACAGCAAAGCCCAGGAGGACTGACACGTATGACAAGACGTGTCAGAGCTCCACCCAGTGGTCACCAGGGCAGGTTCAGCCAGCCCTTGACCGACCCGAGGTCAAGTTACTTCACCTCTCTGACCTTTGGCTTTCCCCTGTGTGTAGAGCTCTGTCTTCTCTGGTGCAGAGGGAGATGTTTTGAGATGTCTGGGAAGCTCATATAATCCTGCAGCACAAAACATCCAAGTATATCAAAATGGCACAATTTGCCTAAGCTGAACCATACTCAGCACCGACGACATCAAAACTGCATGCCCTGCCCAGCTGCAGGTTGATATATCCTAGTTTAACACAGGCAAGCGCTTCCAAGCCTAACTGGCATTTCTGACCGTTTTGTCATTTTCATCTCAGTTCTTTTTTTTTGCACAAAGGAGTCAAGTTCAGGCAAATCATAAAGTAAACACAAGTAACAAAGGACTGCATTGCTCATGAAAGCTGGCTGAATCACTTAATTACTTCTATCAACCATTCTTTCATGTCTGGATTCCCTGAGAAACTTAAACTGTGCTCTATTCCCTCCCAAAACCTTTTGAGTCTACTACTAACTGTACTTA
This sequence comes from Numida meleagris, assembly GCF_002078875.1. Taxonomy (NCBI): domain Eukaryota; kingdom Metazoa; phylum Chordata; class Aves; order Galliformes; family Numididae; genus Numida; species Numida meleagris. The sequence goes on from NC_034411.1 coordinate 22,119,070, forward strand.
CTGTGAAGGGATCCTTAGAAATGTCAGGTTCCTTTCCTCTTTGCTCACATCTGCTTCCTAAATACAGGAATTTCAAATGAGCATCCCTCCATGGGACAGATGAAAGCCATGCGGCACTATTCACCTGCACACACAAATGGAGGTAGGACTGGTCAGGTGGAAAGGGCTTAAAAAGCAAGGAGAAGAAGACCCAAGGAACCAAGTCGTACCAATTCTGCTGCTAGTGGCACAGCTTCTTATAAATTGAATACTTGAAAAGCAGGATACTGCCAAGGAGGAAGGGCATGGCAGCAGCAGTTCAGAGAATGTAGCTTCTACCAGCCTGCCCCAACAGTGACTTCTATTTCAGAATTTCTGTTGTTAAAAAAAAACAATAAAATTGTCAAGTTCTGCATGATTCCCAGAGTGGAAAATGGTGTAGAGACATAGAAAGAGGATGTGATAGGGAGCACTGTCACAGACACACAAAATGTATGCTTCACGTCTGAAAGATGCTATTCAACATTTTAGCTAGAATCTCAACTTGTCCAGCCAGGTAAGCCTCAGAATCCCCTTCCTTGTCACCATACCTCTGCTTGCACTCCGTGACTTCTGACACCAGCAGCCTCCCTGCATCCCTATCTTATGCATTTCCATTGTTCCAGACTTCACCTTTCCCTATGATAAGCACTTTTAGGAGACCTGGCAGCAAGGCTGTCTGTCAGGCTACATTCCATGCTGCTACACAGTTTCCATGCAAATTTCAAGATCTGCATCTGTTACCTTACTATCATAACCTTCACATGTGGCTCTGTCTCTGGTTCAGCTGGCACAACAGAAATCTGAAGCAGCATTAAGAAGATATGCTTTTGTTAAAAGGTAAACAAAAATGAATTTCTTCCCTGGGGCTGCACAGCAGTACAATTATTCTGGCTGTAGGGGCCTATGCTTACTGGTGTGACTGGAATCTGTTGGCCAGCTCCGAAGAGCAGCCTCAAATCCACTTGGTCCCACCAAGCTGCATGCAGAGCAGATGCACATGGTTGCAGTGACTCTGGTGAAGGATAGCAGAGGGAAAGATGCAACATGAACTTAAACCTCTTCAGATAACCAAGAATCCACATGGAGATAGGCAAGAAAGGAGTTTTATAAAAGCAGCAACTCAGGGAAGTTTCAGCCAGTATTCATAACTTACTGGGCAGGAGAGAATAAAACGAAATCACAGCCACATCAGGAAGCTTAGTTTTCTGAAATAAATAAAGAAATAAAGTGTGTTCGGAATCAACTTCCTTAAGAGAAGTCAAGAGATAAAAGCTGCTCACCTGGGCACGGCACTTGGCACCTCTAGATAGAAATACAGATAGAAGTAGTATAAATCAAAGCATGGAGGAGTTGCATTCTTCTGTTTTTCCCCAATGTTTCAGAACATTGCTTCCAAAAATGCTTCCACCACAAGGTTACAAGTCAAGGAAACTTCATTTCTTACCTATGTGTTCTCATGTTTTATGTTCAGAAGAATAAAATAACCCAATTTTTCTGAATTGGGGATTCAATCTCTAAAGAGTTACATCTCTGCAACAACTGCAAAATGTTCCACAACAACAACAAAAAAAGCTACAGAAAAAACAGGATTCCAGCATCTCCAGAGGATTTCACAACAAATTTAAAAAACTACACCTTGAACAATGGTACAAAGTCTTCAGATTTACTTAAAACACCATGCTAGACACAGACTCCAAGAGCTTTCTACTTGTGTGCTCTGTAATGAACTCCTCATGTTCTGATCACCTGATATTCTTGTCAAAGGCAACTACGCCGAGTCTTTTTTTAGGCACACCTCTCAGTGGCTCCTGAGGAGCGCTTGGCACATGAGTGATCCACGAGGAACTCTAACGTCAGAGTTCTGTACACACGGGCCTGCTGCCAGGGCTCTGGGAAGATGCGAGCAGACTCTGAACAGACTGCTGAGGCCAACACACACACACACAAGTTATACTGGGCTCCAGCTGCATATCCAGACCCGGCTCAGCCTCGGGACAGACTAGCAACACACCTGGATGTCTCTGTCACTGTCACTGCCTGCCTCAGAACTACTCCTATGGCTCTTTCTCTCAGATGCATGCTACGCACTGGCAGCACTTCAGACAGAAGATTTGACAAACAGCTCATGGGGTCAGAAAGGCAGGCCACATCTTCAGGCTTCCTAGCTCTAGGAACTGCAAGTCGAGATATGGGAGCAAATTAGTTACAGTGAGTGCATGCTGCCTGTGAACAGCTGATCCACATAAACAGAACCAAAGACCTTCCCTGCTTCAGTTTTTAAATAAAAATTATCCAGCTACCGTTACTGCTCCAGAACATTTTAGTGTTGATACTTCCAGTGACAAAGAGTAATAAAATTGTCCAAAGAAAGACCACACCTCACACTCTGAAATAAAATTATATATTAATGAATGAACTGTCAAAAAAGCACTTATGTAAAAGGATGTTCTATTTACAAAGGTCAACTTGCTCTTCAGAACAAGTAAAACCACTACTGGAAAAAATATACACATAGAAATGCCTCATCTTTCAACAGACAGTTACAAATAATCCGCTTTGTTTAAGCTACTGGAAACTTTAAGACATTTGAAATTAAAAGTGTGTTCTGCATGCAGTTAGGATAGAATTGGACCTCAGTGTGTCACTTCATGTCATTGCCAATGACACACTCTTAGGCTCTTCTAAAACACCACAGCCTGGCTGTTACCTTAGGATCTCAAAAGGACATGGATCTTCATTAACAAGTTATCAGTTGATCTTCATTTTGCTGTTAAAAAAGGACATCCTGATTGTCGTAGCAGGAGAGTCTGGTCTTGTCAAACTTGGCATCCTTTTCCCTGAGTTTCCTTTAGCTTTTTTGCTAGGCGTGATCATCACCAGCTTGGCGTATTTATGAGTCCTTGGTCAGCACTCTTCCCATTATAAGGCAGAGTTCAGAAATTCAAGCAGCTCTGCACGGTTCCTGTCTCTCTGTAGAGCAAAAAAGCAGAGGCAATAGCTCAACAGACCTGTGCTTGGTGGATCAAGCCTGTACAACTCTGTTTTCTGTGGGGCCTTGGCACATGGGCACACTGCACAACAAACATTACCGTGTTTGGAGAGAAGTCCCCTGGCTACGCAGCAGTGAGGCCACCAGGAGGGCCCCAAGCAATGGGGTATTACTGGCTACCAGACAACTGTGAGTGCCTGGGAGAAGTGCAAGCAGCGAGTACCTAGAAGAGACACTAGAGGAGACAAGCTGTCTCTGCTGCTATTTCATGGTGTATTTTCTAAGTGGATCCCTGTGGAGGCTGCACTGGGTTGTCAGCATGCAGCTCACAGCCTGCTCAGGAGGGAATTCACAAGCAGAACAGATGCAATTTTCTGGTGTCTGAAGCAACACCAGCTGTACACAGAGGAAGTCTTGTGCTCTGGGAAGTATTGTTTTTTCTACGCATAAGCAGCAGCTTGTAGAAAACAGAAAGGGAACCATGAATTTAGGTTCTTTCTTTACATAAGAGACAGCCCAGTCAAAACAGTTGCTTTTTGTCTTTGTAGAAACAAAATTTATGAAACAATAATTGAATCTTAAAATATTGTGAATAAGAGATACTGTTCAGTTCAGCGCGTTCATAAATGAGGTCACCAATCAAAAAAACAAACATCAAATATGTGACATCAAATATTGTAGCAAGCATGTTACTGGGATAAGGACAGTAAGGAACCTTAGTGCCACATAAAGAAGATAATGTATTTTGACCAAATTTAATTGGAATGCTTAGGTTTATTTTGGTAACTACAGAACAAACTGCTATGGCTAAGTGAGAATCCACCAAACTAGATACCTCAGCAAAATACCACTTTTTAACACATGTTGACAAGTATAGACGCCCTCTGCAGATTTCTATAAGGCGTGGACACTGCTGAAAAGAGAGAACATATTTAAGTGCTGAGTCTCAACATCCATAGCAATAGCACAAAACGCTCTCCATCTACTCTTGATATCCAGCTCCTTGGGTATCTCAGCAAAAGCATCTGAATACTTTGGCAGGATGCATCAACATGTGATCCTATTATCTTTTTCTTCTTCTTCTCGATACAATGGCTAGTCTCACGCTTGTTAGAAAACAGAGTAAAGCATCAATTACCGCATTTGACCACGAGTGACCGAAAAAAGCTGAGGACAATTAAAAACAGTGCAAGCTAAACAAACACGAAAAGCCATAAACCAGCTTAACCTTATGGACTGAAATTCTGAGAACCTGCATCAGTATCCTGTGGTTTATCTATTCATGCCTGAATATTCCAAGATCACTCATTTAACAAAGCTTGCCAAAAGAATGAATTTGTATTTCGCAGATGGCATCACAGCCACATTAAGAGCCTCATTCAATTTACAGCCTCTTCTATTAAAGACCACTATGAGGAAAATAAAAAAAGAGATGGTGTTTTCCATTAGGGACACACAGACTATTTTAACTCTTACCTCTTTATCCTTCTTAGTCTTCTTTATTTTCATCTTAATTTTCTTTCCAGTTATCATGCTGTAGTTTTCATTCTTCTTCTTGTTTTTGAAGAACTAAAATAAGATCATGCATGAGGAAAAAAACCCAGAATATTGCTTCATATTAAAAATACCTATGAATATTAAATAAAATCACAGATAATAATCTTTCATACTTCCTAACTGTCTGAAAAATAAAGACATATTTCTATTCGTTTAGGAAAAAACGGTGCAGTTACAAACATTTTTATGACATGACAGATTAAGTGTTTAAATGAGAAATACAGTGGGAATTTAGACTCATACAAGCATACCTTAGAAAGCTGGACAGGTCCTGTTTTCTCTTTCTTTTTCTTCTTTTCTTTCTTTTTCTTCGTTTTGTTCTCTTTTTTCCTCTTCTGCAAGTATAAAACATATTCTGTAGCACTTACAGATTCACAAAGGCAAAAAAAGGAAACCCACAAGCAGCCTATCCATGCCCTGGCTAGTCAACAGAATCACTGCTGCTTGTCCTTACCACTGCTGGTCCTATATGAAATACGCAGAAAGTAATTCAGCAAAGTTAGCAACCCTTTGTCTCTCTGGAGAGAGAAATGGCAGGATCCCTGATTCTCTCTTTTAATATACACCTAATACAAAAAATCACTGAACAGCAGGTCCTATAAAAATGAAAAAAGGAAAATTACAACACCAAGAATCTGTGACTCTTAACTATAAATGGTTTCTTCTGACAGAAATTCTATGAAGTTGTCAAGGTTCCTACTTATTTTCCTCAGTGACTACACTAAATTCTAGTTGGATGAGCAATTATTGGCAAAAGGAACCATATTCTCAATTGGTATACAGTCAGGTGTATGTCAACTTAAAGAGTTCACTTGCTGTAACCCTAACAGCATGCTTCAGATTTACATAGCTACAGACAAAAGCATTAAATATTCCATGATATCTATGGCTATTGAAGTACAAAGAGCTATTTTCTGTTGGTTAACTACTTATCTCTGTTAGAAAATGTTTACCTTTTTGTTGTGTTTTTCTTTTTTCCTTTTCTTTGATTTAGTTTTAGGAGAATCTAAAAAAAAAGAAACTGTCTAAGTTTAGTATTCTGAAAAAGGCATTTGGTTGTAGAGATCAGGCACATATGGATGTAAAACACAGGAAGAAAACACTTAAATTCAGCTGAATGTATCAGTACTGGTTCAAATTATGAAAAACAACATATTAACTTACTGCCATTTACTGGTCTTACATGGAAATAAAAAATCTCATTTATTTACTGATCACTTACACCAATATATGACATTAATAGAGACAACATTTCTCTCTCTTTCAGCAGATGTGCTTAACAGACTGCAAGCATCTTTCTTCTAGCCGGGTATCCTGACTCACAGAGAAGGCAACAAAAAGTACTGCTGGGGCTGAGAAATCACTTGAAAACATCATCACTGTTCAAGACAAAAGAAAAACTTTTTCCTACTTAATTGCCCCCTCTTTCAACTTCTTTTTTTTTTTTTTTGGCTCAAGCAATCTTCTGCTCTCCTAACAACAAATGCAGATCAAGCACGTCAGAAGAAACAATGAAAGTGGTAACTCACTCTCACGGTAACATCAGATGAACTTGGCAAGGGATGCAAAGAATAAGGGATTCTACAGGTACATTAGCCAAAAAAGGAAGACTAGAGAGAACGCATCCCCTCTGATAAACAAGATAGGAGAACTGGTGACAACAGACATGAGAAGGCTAAGGTACTCAATCCTTTTTTGTCCTGGCAGCCACTCTTCCCACAGCCACTCTTTCCACAGCTCTCAAGTCCCTCAGTCTCAAGGCAATGACTGGGGAAGCAAAGTCCCTCCTGCTGTGAGTGAAGGTTGAGTCTGAGACCAGCTGATGAACCTGAACATAGATATGGGGCCTGATAACATGTAGCCCTTGGTCCTAGCGAAATGGCTGGTGTGGTTGCCAAGCCACTTTCCATCATATTCAAAAAGTTGTGATGAAGTCCCTTGTAATGTTTTCCAACATGAGGAAAAGATGCACATTCAAGAATGCTGGGTTTCCTTCCAGCCTCTGAAAATCAGTACACGGGTGAACATAGACAATCAATTTCATCACTTCATCAGTATCTCTTCCAGCCCCACTGTCACTTTGTGGTGGTTTAGATACATTTAAAATCACCTTTAAATGCTTCTGAAAGTGCTGTCAGAAGTGGCAAACATCAGGAGTACACATGAAGGCAGCTCACCTCTGCTACTTGAAGACGACGACCTTGATGATGAACGTGATGAGGAAGAAGAAGTGGATGTAGTGCTAGAAGACGATGTGGATGAAATGGATGATGATCTGCTTCTGCTACGCCTTCTTTTCCTTTTTTCTTTTCCTTAGGAAAACATAAGGCAACAGTGACATGCCTGCAAGTAGCTACGGTCTACAAAAATGACTTCAGAGAAATTAAACATAATGAATGCATATTCCGACGAGGGTTCTTTATTTGTTTCCTTCTTCCAGTGTGCACAATCTGTTATCATTAGCAAGTGACTACGGTAAACATCACAGTTAAAGATGGCAACTGACACAGAGGATAACACATCACACATACACCAGCACGGCTCTGAAACTGACCAGCTGTGCCTACCTCGGACTTTCAGGTCCTCTGCCGAAGCTGCACTGAGCACCCTGCCTTTCTCATCCTTCTGGTTGTCCATACCTAGTGCAAGACAAAAGTGCGTTCAAGAGCACCATCTCCAAAAGCCCGGGAGGAGAAAAGAAAGAGGAGGGGTGCGGAGAGAGAGCAAAGGCGAGAAGGCATCTAAGACCAGCCTCGCCAGCACCCCCACAGAGGGCATCACACCGCGATGAAGCAAAAGTTTAGGCTTCCCTCTTCCTGCGGCAGGAATCTGTGCCAAGACCCCGTTTGTGTGCAATCTTCTTAGAACGCGACGTCAGAATCAGTGCATTTACAAAAAATTTCTCGCCAAAGCAACTACCGTGAAAGCGGTCAGTGCATTACGAGGCTACGTTCCGCGAGAGCGAGGAGCGGTCCCCGGGCTGCGCAGCGGCGGCGAGGCCGCCGGGACAGCCCCAGCCGGAGGGCCCCGCTCCCCGCCGCCATTTCCTGCGGCGGCCCCGCTCGCAGAGCCCGACGCAGCGCCGCACTCACCGGGGCGACCACGGCGGCAGCACGGGCCCAACCGCGGCTCGGCGGCGACCCGGAAGGGCTGGCGGTGACCCGGAGGCTGGAGGCGGTGCTCCCCGGCCCGGCGGCGCGTCACGGCCCGCCCGGCACCACGCTCACCGCCGCGCACCGCCCCTGGCAACGCCTGCCTGCCGACGGGACGCATGACACTCCGGAAAGGTGGTAACGTTATTTATTCCGACCCTGTTTTTACGTATACAGTTATGACACTTGGCTAGAAAAATGCCTGCACTGTAGTAAGAGATACTCAAACAGTTACAAACGGTCAATAACTACGTAAAAATACACCGTGTGCTGATGTAGAAATACCAGACGCGCTTTTGGTTGTTTACCCAGTACGACGTTATTGAAAGGTTTTTTGGTATTTATCATGCAACAACAAAATCCTTCCCCAATACTCATGCTAGTCAACATTTTTTTTCATTGGGAATGAGATGAAATTTAAAATGCAGTTCACAAGTATTAAAAATTGCTGAGAATCTTAACACAAAACTCAACTATTGTAACAAAAGAAACCACTTTAAATAAGATCGCCTTAGAAAAAAATAATTTTCTCAATGAATTCATTATAAAACAGGCAGTACTCCAACAGGGACGTTTCCGTCACCCAGGGTGAATCATTTGTGCTTCAGAATTTTAAAAGGAACGCTCATGGCAGAAAGGTAAAGCCAACACCATGGTACATAGAGGAGAGACCTCAGCACGGCCTGCCTAAAGCCGAGCACGCTCCCAGCATCAGCCCGGCAACACACTAACACACACCCACATCACTACGCCATCACCAACTCAACAACTAGAAATGGAGTTCTGATAACACTTAGCTCTCTTCATGCTCAAAACTCTTCACAAACATTTAAATAGTCCTAACACTTCCACAAGTATTATTATCCCCATTTTATACTTGGGGTGTGGAGGCAGAGGGGTCTGTTATTCGTTCAGATACAGAGCGCGTCCTTTCCATCCTGCTTCAGTTCTCCAGGATCTTTATCCTTTCATTTTACACTTCACACACTGGACAGTCCAAGGACATGCAGCTGACACCACTCGGTTATCACTTTGAAAGTAGCAATCAACACAAGGTCCACATCAGAGGCTCAGAATTGATGTCCCCCAATACCACAGTGTCTTACAAACAAGCTTCCTCTTTCTGTAACAAAAAGTATTAAGGACATGAGGCCCAATTCTCTCCGCTACATGGAGAAAAAGAACTGTAAAGTCAGTCGTGGTGGTACAAAAGAACAAAATCAGGCCTTTATCATCTTTCTGGTCACAATGAAAACCCCTGTGTGCTCAGCACATATAGACATGGTGCAACAAAAAGGGCTTCTGGTTGAGAAGCTTCCAGATGTGCCACCTTACTGTGATGTACAGATTGCTAAGGCTTCTCCCCCCTCCACCTCCAAATTTGAAAATATTTGTCTGATTTACATTCTAGAAACTGCCTGGAAAAGTAAATGCCTATAGCAATGACCTTCCAGGTATAAAATATTGTATTTTGCCTTCATCTTAGTGTCAATCACCAAATCATATTATTCTGCACAGAAGAGGCATTTTCCATTTTGCTACGTTTGCCATCTCGAATTTTCTACCTTATACCTCGGAGTCCGTGGCCCATTTTGGTTTTTATCCTGCCTGGTTTACTCTTACTTTAAATCCAGCTTGATTTCATGCCATCCTTTTCAAAACCTCCAGCTTTATTCTGCCAGTGGGCTGCAGGAGCAGTGGATAATATTTTGCTGTTTTACTACCTGATCTGTAAGAGATGAGACGCAAAATTCTGTCACTTCTAACAACAAAATGACCGAGTGTGCAAAATTACATCCATCTTACAAGCACCCAAAAGACTTTAGAAAGGCACGTGTGTTCTTTGCTTCTTGTTGCTTGGTGCCTGATATTGGCATTCTTAGTGTGTCTCCAATAAGCAACATAAAATGCAATTGTTCCCTTGCAATATGGAGTGAACTTAGGATAAAAATGAAGATCTTCCTAAGTATTTCATAGTTAGCAGTAATTGCTCAGCAGCTCTCACTGCTTTTAACAAATGCTCAAGCTGCACTACTCGTGAGACCTGGGTTCCAACAGGAACTTCATTCCCTCATCTATTTCCCCCTTCATTCCCCAAAATCCAAATTTCCAGCGGGAACAGTGCATGTTATGTGAGGTTTCTCCCACGCAGATATCCAGAGCTCTTCCTGCCATCTGTAGAGCTGGTAGGCCAGAGGAGCGCAGCTGGAAGGACAAACAGAAGAATTTTGTCCCCTTTCTTCCAAGAGCTGGCAGCTGAATACCTTATGGCCATATCCTGAGAGGTGAGAAGGACGTGGGGCTACTTTTGACCTCAAGTGGGGACTGTGGATGTTGATCACCAGTGGAAATCAGTCCCAAGGCACTAGGCAGAAATGAAAAAGATGTTACCACAGCCGTTTTGTGACCTTCTGTACAGCTGAGATATCAGGCTAGAAAAGTAAGAGGCATTGGTATCTTCCTCTGGAATTCCTGGTAAAAAATACTTTAACAAAAAAAAGTATGCAAGATCCCTGACAAGTGTCTGGCTGAACCCATTTCTCACTGCTTCAAAAATCCAGGAGATCGAGGGCTCAGGCTACGTTGATTCAAACAAGCTGATGTTGAAATGTTTCCATTTCAGATAAGTGAAATGTGCATTGGTGTGAGCAGAGGAGCCCACAGGCCTGCCTGGGCTCCTGAGGGCTTACAGGAGAATTTTCATCACAAGTCACTAGTCCTGTGATGTGAGCCAAGCATGTTCACATCAGACTGGTCTTACAGCTGCCTTGAAGCTGTAGGCTTGAAAAAAAGGTTAAAAAAACACAAAGGCTGATGTTCTGGCAATTCATAATCTGTCATATGGTCCAAAAGCCTTGAAACGCATCTGTAGCTGACTAGTGGCAATTCACTATTGCGTGGCTGGTAGTCACCAAGAAAGCATTTCATAATAATTAAAGCAGTCACATTGATTGGATACTTTTTTCTTTACAATTCCTCCAGATCAGTTAAATCCACAACTACTTTCAAAAACAGAGTGTCATCTCTGACATAGGTATTCTTTGTGTTCTCCAGAACTGTGTGTGGCACAAAGCGTGGACATCCAGAGGCGATATTCATTTCTCCATCGGGCCTTTTGAAACTACTGCTATTGGGGTCAGCTCTAAAGACTTCCACAATGTGATTTTTTTTCCCACTTTGGTCCAAAAGCATAAGTGTAACTTTTTGCTTGAAGGGCCATGGCAACAGTGAGTCGAACTCGCCTCTCATGACGACAAAGTAGAGTGAGACATGTGTTCCCTTGCCTGAGCCATCTCCATTCAGGTAGGCTCTGGCACACAACCTGTACCCACAGCGGCTGGTGTAGAAGGGCTGGCTGAAGATGGAGAGGACACGACCTTCCACTGCTTCTTTTTTCTTCATCTTATAGTCTGTGATTTTCCAAATTAATTTCCCGTTGTAGCATGTGCCTTCCAAAAGCTTAAATCGCTCTTCATTTTTATTGAGCTGTGCTTTGTGAATATTGATTTGGAGATCATGTTTGCTGGACTGACTTTCCAAAACAACTGGAAAAAATAAAATAAAACTGTCAGACGTTGGATACAAAGAGCAGCCAGACTTGATCTAACAGTACATAAGAACAATACTGAGTGCAGACTGTTAACTACAGCTGTTAACCTTTTATTTCTTCCAATTCTAATTGCGGCTGGTAGTTGAATAAGGAAAAACGCTAACTGCAAGCCATATTTAGTGTGTAATTGGAGACATAACCACTGCTACCACCACAGTGCCCCAGCCTCACCAAATCCAGCGTTCTGGCCCTGCTGTGCCTCAGGAATTCAGGAGCTGGGCCCTGTGGTGACGCTGTGGAGTAGGGGAAAGTGGGAGGATGCTTGTAGCATGTACTACCACAGGTTGGTCATAGAAAGCCTGGAGAAGAGATCCCTTTCTGGCTAAGAGCTGCAACTGACTGACCGCAGTACCAGAGCCTCTACTTAGCCACCGCAACGTCAGCAAAGATCCCAAACCCATGCAGAAAAGAAGGAAGTCCCAACATACCTAAGCGCTGATCATATGTCTCCATAAGGGCAATCTTCTGTTTTACATTTTCAATTGTGTCAAACAGGGGTCTCAAGTCTAATTTACTTTGTTGCTGGTTTGCCATCTGTATTAACTGTTTCACCTGCGATTCCAGTCGTGCAGACTTGTCCAGGTGACTAGCAAGAGCCTTCCAGTCAATGCCGTGGGAAGAGGATGGGAAGCAGAGACAAGGACATTCACAACATCAGCCATGTTATTGGAAATAAAGAAATCTTTAACATGTGAGCAATACCAACTACACAGTGCAACCAAAAGTACTCTGCTGCCTTAGGAATGCGTCCAGATGATCTCTCCTTTGGCATTTACCAGCTGAGAAATCATCCCACAATTCAGATCAATTCACACTGTGTTATTTCATTCAACTCATTATTCAGATTCACACCTTCCTATTTTCCGTGGGGATCTGGCCATGAGGATTTATACAGTGCTTTTTGCCTAAATTAGATATCCAAACTTCCTTATTGGTTACAACACAATACTGTAATTGTAAAAAAAGGACTTGGGAAGTGCCTGGAAAACAGTATTTCTTATTGTCTTGCTAATAATGACAACTGGATAAACATAGTTTATACTGTGCAGTTTAAACTGCAAGAATGCAATTGGCCAAAAATGTAAAAACCAGTGTGTCACTCACCTGTGTGCTTACCATCAGATTGCTATTTTTACCAAACAGTTGTGTGAACTGTCTGAATTCTTTCTCACACTTTTTAACAGCCTCTGCTAGCTGCTGGATTTTAATCTCTTTACATTCCAGGCTCTTGTACAGGTCAGATATCTACAGATGGAAAAATACAGAGTAAAAGCTCCATCCACAGGGATTAAATTAAAATGCGTTATGGTACAGGAGAAAGTAGAAAAGTTTACAGCGTAAAGCCTCTCACTTAGCTGGATAATTCAAAATTCAGGGATATGCACTGTCAAATACTGACATCCCTGCATCTTAAATCTGATTTGTTATTGCCCAGCTTGCAAACTGAGATTTTTATAAGCCACAGTGTTAACTCGGATGTAGGCAGGAGGCTCTGCACTGCTCTGTGCCACCTCTGCAGAGGGGATGACTTCAGCACCCCACGGCTCCTTTTCAAAGCAGCCTGACTGGCCTCTGAAACCTTCAAATGCTCTATCCACAAACTTGGCATCAATTGTAAGAAGAAGCTGAAAGTAAATGATGTGAGTGATGGCAACAAGCCTTCCATTGTGCCTGGTAGAGAATACACGTGCCTGAGCACAGACAAGTTTCCAGCTAATTGCCTGACTTCACTAGCAGAGCATATTCCAACTTATGAGGTGAGCAAAGACAATAAAACCAGTCTTTTTAGAATGCAGTTGAGCTGTAACAGGCAACAAATGCAAAATCTTGTATCATCTTCCAAGCTGCCAAGAACTGTTGAAGAGCATTCATTAAAACAACTTACTTGTTCTTCCAGTCTAGAATTCTTGTCCAGAATCTGCAGCATGTGTTCCCGCAGGGCTCCATTTTCATGCTCAGCAAGTTTCCCTCTTTTAACCTTAGTGAGGCAGAAGGGGAGTGAAAGAGTAAAACAGTCAGACACACAGATTTTTGAAGCTGGTGGGTAAAAATTTTATTGATGTCAGGATTTAAAATGTCCCCTCTGTGCTTTGGAAGTGAGGGAACGGCAGTCCTGGTTCTCTCCTGTAGTGTCTTACTAGAAATGGTTGTAAAAGAACTAAAAATAGTTATCTTGATTAACTACTCTGATTGGTTTGGGAGACAACTTCCTAGTACAAGCAATGATCCATAAAACATTACCTTTATAAGACAGCCATACTGTTTATATGGGCAGTCCACTTCAGTCTCAGGACACACAGCGTGATGCTTTTCAATCTGCATATATTAACAAAAAAACTTGCAATGAAATAAATACTAAGTAACTTATTGCACTGATCTAAATACCTGCATAAGGGGTAAACAAAGGCCAATGTCATGACTGATTGCTTAGAGAGGTAGATGAATATTCAGAATCAATAAGCAAGACAGGTATCTTCCCATACTGCAATACCAGTGTTTTGCAGTGACCAAACACCTCACTTGTCAGATGGGACATACATCACGTTTAGGATCAAACAAAGAAAATACTTAGAGTGATGAATTTTAATTGGTGCTAGCCAATGTAGTCTATGATGTGAGTCTCAGTTTTCATAGAAGTGTGCAACTTGCTGAATCATTGCATGTGAAAAAATTCCTTGTACCTCCTTTTTCAGAATTATCTGTGAACAGTTTTGGAGACAAGGCACGGGATAATCAGGACAGTCATTTTTCTCATGATTCTAGGGAAAAAGAAAAACAAGGCAATGGTTTGCATTTCTGTAAAGCACTATACATTGAAGAAGCTATTAATTTTGGCATGCAAAAAGTAATCATAAACATACACACGCAATCCCCACGTCACATTGTTGTTTTTGAGAGAGCAAGAGTAACTGGTATTATTTAAAGCACGCTCATTTTTATTACGCTTTCTCCTTCAGCTACTCAGCCAAATTTTGTTTCATGAGTGGTAAAATGCCATTGCAATGCTGGAAACTTTTCACTCAGCAATAGTAAGAGGCAAATGTACGTATGGATTCCAGTGAATGTTTTATAATCTTACCTTTATGTTAATTAACACCACATATTTGTTACAGTACTGACACATTTCTTCTCGAAATTTACAGTGCTGACTCAAATGATCTTTCAAATCTTTCCGAAGGATTTGATCACAACATCCATCATTAGAGCACTGCACACTTTCAAACAAACACTGCTGAAGATGTTCCTGCAACACATAAAAGCAAATTAAACCCCAGTGTGACACACGGAAACATCTGGCAGTCTGGTGACACTCAAAACTCCACATGTCCTAGTGTGGTTTCAAAACTAAAGTTCATCTGAAAATTTGAAGAGTCATTTACAGCATTCAACTTTTCACCCAAATAGGCCAAAATGGCCAGCATGTCTTAGCAAGTTTTCCTGAATCAAGCATCTCATTATGTACAGAAATGTTATGTACAGATGCTATGGGTAGAGTAAGGCCATCTCCGTGCTGTCATGGCTTTGGGCTTTCACTGGCCTCAGGCCCTGCTGAGCAGCATGGCAGCGAGGTTAGGCTGAGCACCAAGCTGCTCATCTGCCTTGGGTCTCTCTCCCTAATTCCACATCACACCGCACAGACTTCTGATGTGAGTTATCCTTGCTATTTTTATAATATTTATATTCTCATATCATTATTTTTTCACTATTGCATAGAAAACCTTCACTGCAATCCTCCTGAACTTGCAAAATGACGGATATATTCACAGCAATACAAGGCAAATGGTTCTTATCAAACAAATAAGGCACAGCTGTTATAAGCTTACAGCCATGACATAATATTTGTTACTCAGTGTATAACTTAATTCACAGACTATGTACTTAAGCCACATTGCCACAGTGACAAAAGTCTGAAGACAATCACCAAAATTTAGCTTATAACACACAAAGTTCACATGAAAATAAAAGGCTTAAAATGTGATGGAGCCAACTAACCTGATACCGCCCCAGAATTACTTTTGAATTGCAGTCAGGGAAGTTTTTGCAGAACACGTACAAGTTGAGAACTTCTCTTTTACAACAGTTGTCTTTGAATACCTGTAAAGGAAAGGGATGGCAATGATGCTCAGACATCACGTTTATAGACTTCTGAGAAACAGCTGTGTACGCAGATGGAAGTGAGCTCCCTAGCAAACTTTCAGTCTTGTGTAGGGATCTTCCTACACAGAGCGTTATACAGCTGCTCTGTGCTGCACTGCTGTCATAAGATTTCCATAGGGCAGCAGACAAGGAGTGAAAAACAGGAGAGAATCACAGAGACAGTCTGATTACAATTTTGTCTGAGGAGCTGAAGAGGGAGGAGATATTTCATTTTGCTGGGAAATTCATTCTGGCAGGATCGAGTAGGCAGCATACTTTAAAGTCTTGGCATATAAATAAGAACAGATGAATCCATTACAAAAATCAGGTAGATTGCGAAATAAGAAGCACAAACTTGCCTTTTCTTCTAAAAAGTTACCAAAAAGCAAATAAAGTCTGCAGGGTTAATGATACAGAATGGAAATAGTTAAGACAGCAAATTAGAACCTAGTAAAAAATTAAAGACAATCAAACAAACAAGATCCCCCAGAAATACAGGGGATTAAAAAGTACGCCAATAAACTCTCATGGTAAAATAACCTATAAAAATCCACTATAAAAGATATCAAAAGATGTGAGAAGATTTAAAACTCTGTGAAACTATTTGACAGTTTACTGGAAATACAGAGGACTAAACTGTAATAACTTTAGAATGTTAAGTATAAGAGAAAGCTTTAGCTGTGCATCCAAATCTTTTTTTCTTCACTTTCAATCAGCATTGCTTCATAAGACCAAAGCTGCTCTGCCCCTGGGGAGGAAAGGACTCAGATCCACTTTGTTCTCAGCTGTCTTGCTTTTTTCATGCAAATGATCACTGCATGCACAGCCACTTACCTCGTGCATTTTTATTGTTTCTTTGTCGACAGGACAGGTGGGTACTGCATTCAGTCCTCTAGATTAAAAGAAGAGTTGTGTTAACCCACAGAAGATTTGATTTACTTTCCAAGATTGGGCTACGCTATAATCCAAATGGCATGGATGACTGGGAGCAGTGACTTTCAATTTGTGGTCACCAAAATTGTAAGGGACAGCTGTAGCAGCTGAACGTTCAGAAGTCCGTGGACCCTGATGGCCTCTCCCCAGGTCACCGAGGTGGGCATTGTAGCTGAACCCCTCTCAACAATCTAATGAAGGTCATGGGGGTGTGGGGAGGCTCCTGTTGACTGGGAGCTGCACAGTGTTATACCCAGCTGCAAACAGGGCAGGAGGAGAAGACCCAGGAAGCTATAGACCTGTTGGCCTAACCTGGAAAAGCTGTGGAGAAGATTGTCCTGAGGGATATGGAAAGACACTTAAAGAACAAAGCTGATTTCAGGCATAGTCAGCATGGGTTCATCGAAAGAAAGTCCAGCCTGAGTAATTTGAGGCCGCCAGATTTTGACCCATCTTAAATTTCCTATGTCTCAGTCACTTTTATAACAAGTAATTTAAGTCAGAGATGGTTTAACAAGTTAAATCTTATCTGCAGTTCCTATGTCAAAGTGATATTCTCCTTGAAATGAATCAACAAAACATCACACCTAGTACTTATGTAAAAATAATTTGTAGAAGGAATGTGACTTGTCTACACCCCACTCACGTGAGGTACCATAAGAATCAAAATGCGCTTTGAAAAGGCTTTGGTC
The DNA here is from genome assembly GCF_002078875.1 of Numida meleagris. Taxonomy (NCBI): domain Eukaryota; kingdom Metazoa; phylum Chordata; class Aves; order Galliformes; family Numididae; genus Numida; species Numida meleagris. The sequence goes on from NC_034411.1 coordinate 22,136,161, forward strand.
TAGCAGCTACACAACCACACTGTTTAGATCTCTGGGAGGTTATCAAGCTGCAACAATAAACTAGTAACAGAAAGCACAGTTTGTCCTACAACTGTTAATAAGATGCTTTTTAAATTAAAGGGGATCTTGTCGCTCTCTGGCCGTGTGCTTCTCACAAATGTCATATCCGAAAAAATCTCCTTGTGTGCATTAAGCTGAGTCTCTGTTTAGTACAAGCAGTGCAGTCCTTGTTATGACAGTAAAGCAAGACCTAATGGTACCTGTATTAGAAGAAGTCCTATGATAAAAGATGAGAAAATGGATATTGAGGCAGTTGTGCAAAGGGGGGCAACCCAGAGGGAGAAAATGACAAACATGAAGTGTCTAAAATTCATAAAAAGTAAAAGGCAACATCTATACACACAATCCAGCTTCTCTGCTGTCATCCTGAGCCGAATCCTACTCATATGTACACGAACTATTTGACAGGTCTGCAGGGTAAGCTTATTTGCACCTGCAGATGAATCCCAAGCAGATGAATGGCAGCAGCCCTCTGATCTCACTGTAGTGTTGAGTAATACTAACATCAGTTGAAGAACTCCACTGAAAGTAAAGAAGTTACATGGAACCAAATGAAACCAGCCTTTATTTAACCACTGGTACCAATAAAATGAAATATTAATACAAAAAAAAAAAGTCACCTGAGTAGTACCATAACAGACAGACAAACCAAGACATTGTCCCACTCAATCATACTTAAGTTTATATAAAAAAATTTCCTTATGCTGACTTCTATGCAGTCACCAAAGCAATCCTATATTCCTCGCCCGCACCCTGTAAGATCTTTAAAGACACCTTTAAAAGACTGAGCACGCAGTGGTTGACTTCAGCAGTCTTCCCATTGACTCCCTTACAATGTGTTACTAGACAATCACTACTGTTATGGAATTTACTGTTGATTTATGGAAGGTGCTGACTTCTGTTTAAGAACAGGAGGATGGGCAGCCTGTAGATACAGGAAAGAGTTTGTACTAACCGCAAAGCGAGAATGCACTGCTGGCAAAACCGGTGCCCACATCCTGTCTGGTGGGGATTGTGAAGGACTAAGTGGCAGTAGGCACACTTGTACCGGTCCTCTAAAGCTTCCACAAACTTGTAATCAGTGTCGGGTTCGAAGTCCAGAGAAACAGCACTGGCAGAGTTCTGGCGTGTGAAGATGCCCGAGACGCCAGTGAGCTCGTCACAGGCCATGGAAGCTGTGCTGGAAAATCAGACATGGGAAGAATCTTGTTAAATGCTCACCATCAGTCACTTCACCTCTGCTATAGCCTACAGCAGACTGCCATCTGGCTGGGGGTTTCAGTTTGCAGAAGGGTCCAACAGATTTCAGAGGGAAATGTGGCATCAACTATGGAAGTACAACAGAATGCTCAGAGGACTCCAAGATGGTGCTTACATGACAAGCATTAAAACAGACTTTGGAAAGAGTTTCAGAAAATTATTCCCCAGAACAGGGAATTTTTTCTCAATTTTCTTGCGGCAACTGTTAGTCTAAAAAATCCTCCAAAATTTAGAACAGGTACACATGGGGAAAGCAGAGGCCAAGTCTTGGCCCTGAGGTCTGCCAGGAAAGTCTGTGCTTAACACAGAACCCTCCCACACAGTATCACAAATTCACTGCACTGATGCAAGCAAAAGATAGCTTTGTGGTTCGTGGCCAGGAATACACACACACCAAAAAAAAAAAAAAAACCAAAAAAACAGGAGTAAAGGGATTTTACCTTCAGTTTAGGTGTTAAAAGAGCCAAAGCCTCTTATCTCGTCATCCTTCCTTTTCCAGATGATCATTCATTTATAGCAGTAGACTATAATCTCATTTTTTCCAAAATTGTACTTAATTATATGTCAGTTCTTGGCTATATTAACCTTGCCTGCAAGAAAAAAAAAAAAGGAAGACTGCAATCAGAAACATGTCATAAGTTTTTTGCTCAACCTGTAAAAGCTCACAGGCAGCAGATGAATGCAACATTAGTTTTCTAATAGGAAAAAAACAGCAACATCTGTTTCCAGCTCTAACAGTCACAAACCTTGAGATTTCCCACAGGTCCCTCAATCTTACAGTACTTTTGTGCAAATAGCCCAAGACCTCAAGGTGCTCAGGTTTTATTTCTTATAGCTTTGCATTCAGAAGACGTTTACACCTACAGGATGTGTACAAAAGCACAACTCACCTGCCACAACCACATTCTCTTTTAAGAACGTAACTCAAGTGTTTGATCTTCTGGTCAGTACCTCATTACTGACAGCACAAAACACAACTCACCGCAGAGAAACTCAATTTCACAGCAGCACTTGAGCATGCTGTTTCCCCTCTGGGTGCATCACTCTCCCTGCCAGTCACCGGAGTCACTTTTGCTGGCAGCAGCACCTCCCTAGGGCCTGATTCACCTCCTGTAAGGTCACCGAGGGTGTCTGCTGTGGAAGTGTGGCTGGCACATCGTGACAACAACCCCACAGATGGCAGAGCAGCACTCTGAGCACTCATACATGGCATATTCCATTCAACCAAGGGCTGTTGGCTCATGAAAACAGTGGTGAGAATGGCATAGCACAGAGGTTGAACAGTCATGGAGCAGCTGGGGCTCAGAAAGCAAATTTCCCTACTGTTCAAAATCCCATGCTGGACAAGGAAATCCTGCAGGCCAGAGGAAGCAGATGACTTGAAAGCAAGCCAAAACACATGATGAGCAAGAGCTGATCTGCTCGTTGTGGGCCTCATAGGGTGCTCATCTACCAGCCTGCGGGACCGGACGTGAGGCTTGTCAGAACCACTGACTGGGTTGCCTGACCTTTTCTCCTCTGACAACAGGGTTCCTGTTCCTGTGGTGCTCACCAGGGAGCAATTTTATTTCCCTCATGCCCACTGGGGATGCAGAGAGGCAGCCCGAGGGGTTACCAGCAGCACAGCTTCCACCACAGGTGAGCAATGGCCACCATGACCTGTGCAGTATGGGCACCTGCTGGCAAATCTCCTCAACGCTCAGCAAGATACCCAAAACACGTCTCATTCTTCTCACTTATGAATGCTCCTTCTCATCTATGTGACATCCAGTTTTTCCAGTCCTGTCACACTCCAGGACTTGCACCTTCTGGCATCATGGATGCAGCAAGTTGATGCCACACTGTGTAAAAACACACACGCACACAAAAAATCCATGATTACCAGCTTTTTCCTTTCAGGGTCTACCCTGAAAGCCACCCCAGGCATAAATGACTCAGGTGTGCCACCATCACCAGCCACTGTATGGCTGCTGTGGGACGTTGCGAGGAACCGGGCCACATGATGCACACAGCCTGCGAGGGCTCCAATGGCCCTGGGGCTGCTGCAGCCCCTACAGGGTTCAGTGGCTTCCCGCCATTTCCTAGCGCAACCCTTCAGCTGTAGGTCAGCTCTTCCCACAGGCTTGGGACTGAAGTGCTGGGGGTAACACAAAAAAGAGGCACTTCACTTTGCCACACGCCAAAGCTCGAGTGGAGTCTGCTTGAATCAGTGTGGTTTGGTGCGGGACAAGCCCCAAGGAGCCAGAGGTGATGGTTAGGTTACAGACCCACTGCTGGCAAACGCTTGGCATGAGGTGACATATCTCCACTACTGTCACAGTGGCCTGAGGCCGGCTGCAGGAGCCATTCTGACCCTCCTGGCCACCACTGCCCATGCCCATGCTTTTTGAGTTAACATCAGAAGAAAATCATGAGGGGAAAAAATGCTTTTTGTGTGCACCCACCTGCCACTGGCTGACTGAATCAACTTCCTGCTTACACCAGGGCCTTGCCCACGCCACCGCCGAGGTGTGCTTTCACTTCTGCCTGCTCCCAGCTGCCAAAAACGTGAGGGCATCCTCTGTTGTGTATGTGAGGAGTGCTCCTAGCATGCGTGTGAATGGCAGTGCTGAACAGAACTCTGACTGCACTTAGAGAAGCAGCTGGAATCACCAGAAGCTAAGCCTAAGTAGTATGGAGAGCTACCAAAGAGTGGGAGCTCAATGGCAGCACAGCACAAAGAGCTCACAGCTGGGCTCCCGCCTTGCTTTGCATCCCTGCCCCTACCTACACCAACAGCAGAACACTTCTGAAACAACTATCTGACTGAGTTGCATGCAAATGCATATTTCACTGTCAATAACACAGTGAAGAAACTTCGTAACAAAAATACAATTTCTTTACCTAGCTTTAACTACCACCACATCAGATGAAACCCAACCATTTCTGGTTGGGCTATCTTACTGCTCAGAAGCGGGGTAAGACAGAAGCAGAATGTAAGAAGACAAATCAACTTGTGCCTGACTTACTATCATACAGCAATTATGACCGTGTGCAACAATGACACTGAACTAGTGTGGACAGATTAACATTTTTTCAGCCATGAACTCACTGCACAAAGAAAAAAACACTTGCATAACGTGGTAGTTCTTTTTAAAGACGGCATGTTTTTCCTCTTTTCTCTCACATGAAGGTCCCCGAGAGAGGTTAATCACATCACCACATGAGCTACGAGTACATGAGCCACTACAGCAAGCTGCAGCACCCAAACATCCAGGACAGCCAATGCAACGCACAGGCACTGACCAGCACCAAGTCTTATAAACTGAGAAAGGTAAGTTTGTGAATTGTTATTCCAGGTTTGGTCATTAAGCTTGGACAAGAAAACAGGATGCTTGGTCCTGCTGTTTAGCAGATAGGGGACGTGCTACTGGCTGAGAGCACAGTTTCAGATGGGTTCATCGTGTAAGGGAAGACAATACTCAGCAATGCTCCAGGGTTGGGGTGCTGCTCACTGTGATTACTTCCTTCCCTACCGTGATTCCATGAAATATATTTAATAGGGCAAGAAGAAAAAGTTATATACCTGTATTCCTACACTCTAGTTCCAGTTCAGCTCTATTCCTTTGCCCTAAGGCAAAGGTACAGAGCTTAGAAGGTCTTAGAAGATGCCCTATTCCTCCCAGCGAAGATTTATCTACTTTACCAAAACAGGAAACCTGTCTAAGTCAGGATGGGGAAGGTTTTGTAAAAGTTGATGTACTTCAGAAGTCTAAGATCAGTTCACTACCATGGGAGCTGACTGACAGAAATATGGTGGAAAGGAACATACCTTGCACTAAAAAGACCCTCTCCAAGCTGCCTTATAAACCAGGAAGACTAGCTGCCTCCAGGACTTTTGAAATAAAATAACTAAGTCATATGATTTATTAGTAATATCAGGCTTCGCTATAAAAACACTGCATTTTAGGGACAGCAAACTTACGCTCCAACTCTTAACGTACACAGCTGAGCAGTTTGCTAAAGGACTACTATAGATGTCTACGGATATTAAAATACACACTTAACAGAGGTGCAGCAGATTATACTGAGTCATAGAGAAAAAAAGCAGGTGATGCCGCCTGATATCACTGCTGGATCATCACCGTTCCTCCTAACCCAAGGAGAGTTACAACATTTTGCCTGCTGACAACAAAATGCACTAGCAGAGTCCCTGCAGGTGAGAAGGATCCTGGCTGCATTTCTTGAAGCCTCCCAGCCCTGAGGTTACAGAGGAGAAGGATCCAGAAGACTCACCACTGAGATATGCAGGGCTTCACCCAGCAGCAAATCAACCCCAAGAGCAACTCTGCTCTTGTCCTAATTGCTTTAAAAAAATCACAGTGCCGTGACCAAATGCTATCCAGGAGAAAGTGCTTCTAACAGCAGCAGTTTCCTATCAGAACTGCCTCTAAGGCCCCACAGAGCCCGTTGCTGCAGAGGGCAGCAGAATCTAATTAGATTTTGTTTGCATACAGACAATATTATCCAATTCAACCTCCAGCATTACCTTATTCTAAAAGCTTACAGTAAGCAGTAAAACTTTACTAAGCAAGCATCAGTTTGCTAATCTCCATAGTAAAATTTTCACCAAGTGGAGTAAGACAGAAAGGTTTCTTTTGCACAGAGTTACAGTCAAGCATTATAATGAATCCCTAGAAGACTAGACTTCATTATTTTTAAGGCATAGATTACAATACAGGCAGCACTTCAAAAATAAACAATACACTCATGCAACTAGCAAAGCGTATCTGGTGCTGAAGTAGCTTCAATTTTATGACCAATTTTGCTTATTTGCTAAATCTGCTATTTTCCCTGGATTTCCTAATTATGAATTAATTAATTTTGTATTATCAGTAAAACTCTCTACATCTAACCAACACAATGTTAAGTTACAGTAATATGGACTTCTGTCTTAAAATAATTGCGTTCACAGCTGAAAAATAAATTTTCCTCCTAACACTACTGAGAGGTCACACTCAAGAGTCATTAAAAAAGAAAAACCAATCAATGAAGCTACTTTGTAACCTAGTCATTTAAAACACACACACAAACACACACAAAAAAAAAACACTCCAGAAATCCCACATTTTCTGAATAGCAACGTTTCAAGCTAGTAAATACTGATGGTCACAAGAAAACATTGTACAGATCTTTCTCTATCAGACCATTCTGCCCCAGAACTGAACAATTCTTTCATTTGTCAGTCACTTCTACACTTCTGTATCAATATATAGATGCTTTAGCATCATCCTGACCCCCCTCAGCAATCCACACAGAAGGGCACTTGCAGACCTCTCTGCTTGCAGCCCCATGCTCAGCTCTGGACAGCTTTCAGGCTCTAAAGACCTCTACCACTACCACATGGTGCTCACGCATCCTCCTGCAGCAGCTAGCACCTGAGGAGCTGCTTACAGATGACAAATAATTATAACAGCATTAGATTCCTGCCATCATTACAGAGACACATTTTAGTAGAACTGTACCTGAAAGCTGTGTCCGATCCTCAGCAAGGAGAAAATGAGAGAGCGAGCGTGCACGAGTGTAAGCTTTGTGGTTAAAACAACAGTACGAGCATTTTAAAACAGCAAGGGAGTGGAAATCCCCTGGTGTAGCGTTGAAAAGATCATGTCTAAAAATGTTTCAAAAGTGTTAGGACAGGAGCAAGCCATCTAAAAGCATTTTCCCTTGCAGTGTTGATGCAGCGATTGCAGAATTTATTATTTGGAGCAACGTAATGTTACCAAGAACATTTCACACAGATTTAGTCCAGGATACAGAGTCTTCATATTGATAACATCACTTTCACGGAAGCACTGAGTGGCAAGTCTAAAGGGAAAACTAATGGCCAGGAGCAAGCACGGAAGGGTGGAAGGAAACCCGAGGCCCAGCCCTGCCAGATCTATCCCTACACAAGGAGCCCCTATAGGCACAGGCGAGTCTGCTCACTGCAGGAAGCTGAGGCACTGCTCATGGAGGAAATGGCACCACTGAGCCACAACCATCACAGGAACTCACAGTGAAGGCTACATGGATATCTTACGTTTAAAACAGAACTTTCTAACTGAGATAAACCTACATGTTATGAAAACAGATGTTTGAGTTTGGATTTATGATAACCAAAGCCACCAAAAACCCTGTTTATTTCAGAGGCTGAAGTTCATTGCTTACGCAGGACTCCTGGCAGCCTTCATCCCTGCAGACTCTGTGGATGCTGACCTTGTTTCCCTGGACCAATACATGTTTCCCTTCCTGCAGTGCCACAGGTTCCATCTCTAACCCCATTCCTTCCTTCTTCGTTCTGCTCCCTCCCCAGCTTCCTGGTCTCTTCTTCCTTTATTCTGTACATTAACAAAGAAAGCAGTCAGCTTAAGTACTGGTCAGCTTGTTTAGTTAAATGAGCTTCTAATTAAAACAAGTAATAACAATTCCCCTTCCTCCCCTCAAAATAAGGCGTATACAAGCAATAATTTTCAGTACTCTTGTTATTTAAAATACAAGTATTCCAAAGAAAGCTTCTATTCTGTGTTGCAGCAAATGCCACACACGCTCTCTTTAGGCTTTTTCCTTTAATTAAGCTTGCTCTTGGAGCATTTCTAGTCTTGTTCAATCTCAGTCTTCCCTCCCAGGAGGCATTTTAGACTACTGCATGCTTTCCTGAACCCTTCCTAAAGCCCTGCAACAGACAAGTCATCATTGAAGTTGGTACAATGCTGGCAATATGAAAGGCATCTATCTGAAGACATGCTTCTTTTTATGGGATCAACTAAACTGATCCAAGTTGCATTTCTAGACACAGCCTAGGACCAATTCTATGGCTAAATTTCATAAAACAGAAAATACTCTTTTGTCCTTACAATTAATTCACATCCTTAGGATATGCCTTGATCAAGCACAATGCACAATGTCTGCACAGACTGACAGCGGATGAGCGAAATAACTCCAACACAGGTTCTCCTTAACACCATCAGCTCTGGAGGCAGTGCCCATCCAGCTGGTGCCATGAGGCAGCACTGCAGAGAACACAGTGTCTGTGAGCACAGCTCCAGGAAGCACCATCTGCTTCTGGGAAGCTTTGGGGAAAACCCCAAATGGAGAAGTTGAGTAGGAGCAGGATCTTCATTTTAAACAATCTCACTCTGCAGATGAGTAGAAAGCAATAGTCCAGGGTTGTTGTTCTTGGGCACCCCTCCATTTCCTGCTGTGCTAAGTGCAGTGCTGAAGACCCTGGCCAAGGCAGGAGGAACCAGCAAGGAGCATCAGCAAGCTTAAAGCATGCACAACAGGGTGATGGAAGAGAAAAGACTGACAGGAACAGCATTTAGGAATGAAGGGAAAGAAACAAACACACAAGAACCACATAAAGAAACAAAAGGTACTGAAGTGAACTAACAAAAAAGGATGGAAAACAAGACAATCAACTCCATTTTCTTTCTTGAACTATACCAGAACCAAAGTGAAGTCTTCACATTTCCGAACAAATAGTATAGCACCGCACATGTTGCAGGACTAGGTCCAAGAGGTTACTTATTTCTTCTCAGACGCTCAGTAGTTCCAGAGCTTAGAAATTCCCTTCAGCTCAACTGCAGGAATCCATGAGCTCTGTGGATTGTGCGCAGATGCACAAATGTGTCTGATGATATATGGGCACATATTTTCTAGCTTCTGACGAGGTAATTGCTGTGTCAGAAACCAACTGGTATCAGTGAGCTCATGACCTTGCTGCTGGGAAAGTGATGACAGTGAAGATTATCACCACTGTCTTTTCTTAAAAATGAGAAAGGGGAATGGACATGTTCTTAAAAAGTCCTGATGAGATCAAACATGACACACTGGAGATTTACAGACTTACAAACGGGTGGCAGGGCCTTCTAAGGGACCAATATCAGGAAAGATGCCATGTAAGAAGCATGCCAACACACCCAGGTTGACATCCAGCCCTCCTCCTGCTGTTAGCACCAGTTTCAGCTTTATTGCTCCCAGCAGAGAACATCACTGGGTTTTTAGCCTTCAAGGTGCATCTCAGGCATCACCAAGATCAATGTCGGTAATTCCTCTGGGAAAAACTGCCACAGCATGAGGTTTAATGACAAAGAAACAAACCAACAGACAAGTTTTTTTTTTCATTACAGATAGCGCCCAATAGTCTTGCATGATACGTTCAGTTGAATATATGATCTGGTGACCATTTACACCTGCTGTCTCGAGGACAACATTAAGAAATGAAATCTGAGATTTTGCTTTCATATTCTGTAAGGGCTACATTCCAGTTTCAAGAGCACGGATTCATTGTTGGTTAAGGGCAGAAACTCTGTGCCCAAAACCGACACATAGCCTCTGAGCAGAGCTGAAAAGCTGTACAACTTACAAGTGATGAGACCTCATGCATCTCATAGTGACCACTTCAGGCAGAACTGCTCTGCAGATTGTTCCTCTCATTGAGGTTTGTTTAGTCACTAGTGGCTTTGTGTAATAACAACTTCTCAGTATTATCTTCTGCAAAATAAGGACACGGCAGCATTCATGCCCTTAGAGAACCCCATATGCAAATGTCAACATACTACAAACATAAACTCACTCCAACAGTTCCCCACACAAATGCACTTAGTTGTAAAGCACTGTGGGCAGTCCCATATAAAAACCACTGCAGTTTGGGGTGCTGACTGTTTCTCATGCACTTATTTATTTATTGTAAAACTGAGATGTAGAGACAATGGAAATTTTTGCTGTGTTTTTATTAATGATATGCATGACTCAAGTTTCCTTACCTTCCTGAGTGCTGCTACATATCAGGGTAAAGAGGTTAGCCTCTTTCCTGGGCTGAGGAAAGGAGGTGGAACAACTGCATGTACAGCCCAAATAGCGCAGACAATGGAGGGACTAACTGTGAACATTAACTCTTCATGGTCACAAGCCAAGAAACTTGAGCAAGACCAGAAAAGAAAAGGTTCTTCTGCAAATCAAAGCACAGACCCAAGGGGACACTGGATGTGCCTGCATGCTGCTCCTGGCAGGCCACCAAACACCGTGGAGAATGGGATGTCTGCAAGATGACAGAAAATACCTGTAACATTGCAGCTATCACCAGCGCTCTCAAGAAGATCAAGAGCCCAACAAAAGTTGTAATTCATACAGACTCTTTGGAGGACCAGCGAAAGAAATGCTCTCTCCACAGCCTACTATTAATTGAGGATAAATAACATCGACTTATTTAGAATAAAAGGCCAGAAAAATAATAAAAAAAGATACAGGCCTACAAGTTAACTTAAAAGGAAAGACACAAATGAAGCCCGGGAGATCAAGCACCCAACAAGTCTGTAGCTGCACACTTAAGTGATTTGGCAAAGTTACCCAAAAGCATTCAGCACAAAAGAAATAGTATGTGATCTATTTGGGACCAGTACTATTTAACATCTTTGCTGATGACACCAAGCTGGTGGTGCAGTTGACAAACTGAAGGGAAGGATGCGAACAAGAGCAACCTGGACATTCTGAGGGGGTGGGCTCATGAGAGCCTCATGAAGTTCAACAAGGCCAAGTGCAAGGTGCTGCCCCTGGGTCAGGGCAATCCCAAGCACAGATACAGGTTGGACAGATAATGGATTGAGAGCAGCCCTGAGGAGATGGATTTCTGGGTACTGGTGGACAAAAACTTGATGTGAGCTGGCAGTATGTGCTTGCAGCCCAGAAAGCCAACCATCTCCTGGGCTGCATCAAAAGCAGTGTGACCAGCAGTGATTGTCTCCCTCTTCTCTGCCCTTGTGAAGTCCCGCCTGCACTACTGTGTCCTGGCCTGGGGCCCCCATTACGGGAAGGATGGAGAACTGTTGGAATGGGTGCAGAGGAGGCCATGAGGATTATGAGAGGGCTGGAGCACCACTCCTGCAAGGAAAGGACGAGGGAGCTGAGCTTGGAGAAGAGAAGGCTTTGGGGAGACCTCATTGCAGCCTTCCAATACCTACAGAGGCCTACAGGAGAGAGGAGGGACTCTAGCAAGGAGCAGAGTGATAGGACAAAGGTAACATCTTTAAACTAAAAGAAGGGAGATTTAGATTAGTTGTCAGGAGGAAATTCTTTACTTGGAGGGCAGTGAGGCACTGGCATAGCTGCCCAGAGAAGCTGCGGGTGCCACATCCCTGGAAATGTTCAAGGCCAGGTTGGATGGGCAGCCTGATCCAGTGGGAGGTGTCCCTGCCCATGGCAGGGGCTTGGAATTGGGTGGGCTTTGAGGTCCCTTCCAACCCGAAGCATTCTGTGATTCTACAACCTGACCCATAGCTCTCCGCTTTGAAGGCTTTGCAAGAACTGTGCTCCTGTCTCCAAGATAGCGTTTAGCAAGCACGTGGGTAAAATAAAGAGGTGTGTGGCTTCTTTTCTTTGCATTCATTGGAAACTCCTTTTATCAAAGTTTCCAATAGAAGTTTTCCAGTTTTAAAACCTCCCCTTCTGGATGTCATTTCTCATTCTCTCGAAACTCTCTAATTACTGCTTCAGTGCATCTTCCCATGACCCCTGCAGTGTCTGTGAGAGCCACAAGCTTTCTTTTCTTCCTTCCTGTCTTTACTTACCTCTTGGCAGTTAACACCTTTAGCCAAAGCTTCCTGCCAGCTGCTCACAAATTCACCAGACTGCTGCAGGCAGTCTTCCTGCAAAAGCTGAACTCCAGCTGTCTCCTCCAGCATCTGTGCTGGGGATCATAGAATTGTTGGAGTTGGAAGTGACCCTTAAAGGCCATCCAGTCCAACTCCTCTGCAATGAACAGGGACACCTACAACTCTATCAGATGCTCAGAGCCCCTCCAGCCTGACCTTGAGCATCTCCGGGGTCAGGGCATCTACTTCTACTCTTCTGGGCAACCTGTGCCAGCGCCTCAACACCCTGATTGTAAAAGACTTCTTTATATCCAGTCTAAGGAAACAGGCCACCTCCTGCACAGTCCCTTCTACCCACATCCAACACAACCAGCCTGGATTACACACGGGCCCTTTACCTTCATCCCTCTCTCTTGGGCTTAAAGAATTAAACCTGCACAGTCTTTCATCAGCTCTGTTTCATATCTCCATACGATGTAGTCTGTCTTGTGCGCTTACGCACTCGTCCAGGCCCTTGCCATCTGCCTGCTTTCCAAACACCTGTTTTTGAAATGGAAACGGTACTTATTCATCCATCCAGCACCCAGGGATGACTTTGCCAAGCCACAGCTACAACCACATCACCTCTCTGCCCATCGCTCCACTTCCCCATTACACCAGAGCCACATAGAATCATTAAGGTTGGAAAAGACCACTAGGATCATCTAGCCGATCCACCAGCCCATCCCCATCGTGCCTGCTAACCACGGTGACGCATCTCCGCGGTTCTTGAACGCCTCGAGGCACGGTGACTCCACCTCCCTTGGGCAGCTTGTTCCAACCTCCTGACCTCCTCCTCCCCTCCGGGCTCCCAAATCCACCTCTCCCACCACCAACCACCCGCTGCAGCACTGTAGTAGAGATGGCTTCACGTCGGGCTAGGCGGCGACGCCAGACTCCGCGCGGGCCACACCCGTCACCCAAAGCGCCCACCGCTGCGGGCAGCCCGCACCCAGGAGCGGCACGGGCGGAAGCGGCCCTCCCGCCCCGCGCCTCCCGGATCCGCTCCCCGCGCCGCCCTCGCTCCCGCGGCACCTGCCGGGCCCGGCCCCCCTCCCCGCCGCACCTGAGCCGGAGCTCGCTGCCCGCCGGACCGGGGCGGCGGGGGGAGGCGCGGGGCGCGGCTCCAAGCAGGGGGCAGCGCGGGCGTGGAAGCGCAAGCGCCGCCGCTTTCGGTTTCATGGCAACCCCGGGGCGGGGAGAGCCCGAGGCGGTGGGGGCTGCGGGGCGGCCCGGGGCGGGGTAGCGCGGCTGCAGCTTGGAGCGGGGGGGGGCGGAACGGCGGGGGATGGCGAGAGAGGTCGGCTCCTCCCTCTGCTGCCGAAATTAAGCATTATCGCTGTTATTATTTTTAGGAACGTCCGGGTTACTCGGGGTTCCGCCTATCTGGGAAGTTCACGGGAGCACCGCTCAGAAGAACAGGCGTTACGTTTCTGTGAGTAAATGCGTGCAGAGGTGAAGGAACTGGAGGTTCCCGCTGGAGGTGGGATGGCACTCCTGATCCCCATCGTACTGACAGACGTTTCAGCTCCCCCGGAGCGCCGCTTCCAGGTATCGCAGGGTGTGCCAAGGGGCCGCCGAGCACCGAGTCAGACCTTACTCTCGCTGCAGCTCCTGGAGAGCAGAGCAGCAGGGCGCACGGAGATCCCTGTCTCGGGGTTACGTGGGTTTTAGCCCTAAAGGCGCCTTCTGCGCCCGTAGCAGCAAGGCTAAAATAGTTTCGCTGCCGCGGTTATTTTGGTGTACAAAACTACATGTAAGTAGATCTTTAAAAAGTTTCACTTAAGTATCTGTTTTAGGATGTCAGTTATACAGTGGGGCCGGTTGCTTGTAAGTAGCCTGGACACTGCTCTCCGTATGCGTCCTTCTCCCCTTCCCACTGGAGTACAGGTTCTTCATCCCTAATTCACGAGTAGCTCAATTAGATATTAAATTGTATTAGGCAGTAAATGGGTATTAAGTGGTATTAGACGCTCTGTTTTTCTTCTGTACTTCACATAGAACTCCCTGTGATCTCAGAGCAGATTTCTGCCATGCCCATGCCTGGTTCCAGTGCTCCCCGAGAAAGGAAAATTGAGGTTTTGCTGCTTTAACCTCGAGGAGAGCGGGAGGCTCACATTTATCACAATGGCCCAGTTGTATTTAGCACATTTTACAGTACCCCATTTTGCACAGAGGCTGTGACAACTGATAACTCCCCAACCATTTCCTTTCCATTTGGAAACAGAAATTGACTTACATCCTTTCAGAAAGTTTCTCTTGGCCCTGGCTTTGCTCTCGTCTCTGACACCATTTATGCTGCCAAGCAGCAGTTCTCACTTCAGCCCATTCTCTCCCTTTATCAGCAAGAGGCTTGGCCCTGTTCTTGTAACCTTCATCCTCTTTCTTAACTTTGTAATCCCACGCGATTCATACGCAGGCTCGTGCATAAGTAAGCTACAGGCTCGTGTTTGCTGGTGGCCATGAACAGTCCAGAACAAGAACGAAGATGAAAAACAAAACCTAAGGACACAGGTCACGGTAATTCCTTTCACTCATCGTCATCTGTGTGAGAAATTAAACTGCTGTACTATGATGTGCGATGTTTAGTGATTGATTTTATTAATGCAGGAATACCTGCTTCACTCTGTACCCATTCTGATTTAAAGTGCAACAATTAGATCTGATATTTTCGTACATCCATACTTTGCAAGTGTTGTTCTTCAGACGACGTAGTTCAAATTATGCCTTGCATTTGTAAAACCTGTCAGTTTTAGTACCGTTTTGCTTTATTAACTAAAATAAACTGTACAAAAAGCTGTAGAGTTACATTAGCTTTGAACAATATCGGATACACGTTCTCGGCCAAACTTTAGTGTGCAAACATTTTACATTTTTTAAAGTGACAAAATTAAGCCAACCTTGAAGTCAGAGTTCATTACTACATTACAAAAACAGGAGACGAGTTATGGCAAAAGAAATTCCCCACCGAAATCAACACCATTGTATAATTTTATTTCTAATTCTTAAAAAAATAGAAATGAATTTAGAAGAGAATCACAGTATAAGGGCCCTAACATATTAGACTATTACCAGGTACATAAAAATAGAAGACACAGATTTCTTTGAAACTTTAATCCTTTGATTAAGCAGCAAGCATATCACTCTCCAGGCAAACACTGCTTAAAACAAACCCTACCCCCAAAAACAGGACGTGCAAACTGTATGCACATAGTCTGCAAAGCACACAATAAAGACATTTTGCTATGTACATACTTATTTAGTACTACAAATGCTAGGAAATCCCTACTGTGTGCTACAGTGTTTGTAAAGGAAGAAATACTACCCATCTCTGCCCCTCCCGCCCCCTTCAAATACAGCACCTTTGCCCATTTATAGAATATTTAAACAAGATTAAACTGAATTACAATGTACTGAACAGTTTTATAGCAGTTGGTGGCGGCCAACTCTACTGCAACACCCAACATTCTGCATACTGAAGTCTATCGACGAGACAAGACAAGAATTAGCAAAGGTACAATACGCATACCTGGGAGACTCAATGCTTTAAAAAAAAAAAAAAAAAGGGCAAAATACTGGAGATGTATCCTATCACTGCTAACAACTAAACTGAGATACTTATCAGATGTGGAAATGGATTTCCTATCAGTTTTAAAAACCTGTCTGGGGAGCAGCCAGATCCATACGTAGCTGTTGAGGGACACTTAGGCCTTCCAGAACAAAAGATTCAGTGATCACACTTTCCTCAGCGCTTGTGTTACAATGCTGGTTTTCTTGGGAGAGAGGTCATCTGATGCTCACATAGTGGCTAAGAACCTACTCTGATGCAGAAGAAAATTCTTAAGAAGGACCCTTTGTATGAGATGTCAGTGCACTGCTGAAAGCTGCATTGAAAGAAAAAACGAGTTTGATTTGGAAACATTTGTGAACTAAACTATAAAGGTGAACACTTCAATTGCAATTCAGGTCACAAATATCACTCTCTAATACTAGATTTACAAAGGAAATAGGATCCGGTGCTGTAAGAACTTCCCTTTGCACAAATGAAAAGCCTTAGCCAACCGCTAACTGATGGTCAGACCACCCCATTATCTGTGGAAAAAAAATGAGGGAGATCACATTCCATATTCAAACATAGTCTCATGTTAGTCATGGGCAAATCTAGCTAATAACAGGATGGATTTAAAAGGACTTTCAAATACCAGGTATAAACAGAAATAATTTTCTAGAAGAGCATGGCAGTTAGCAATGCAATGTTTTTCAATAGCTTGACTCAGATCATAATTTCAAACACTGGTACTGAAAATTGAAGCCTGGTTTACTTGGAAGGGAGAGGCGTCTGCTTTAAAAAAAACAAGCAAACAAACCAACAAAATGAATCAGGATTTTAGACGACAGGAAAAATGTAGTAAATACAGTGAAAAAGAAACCCCAACCTTTTAATCTCCTAAAATGGGGAAGCAGTAATTAATACCCAAATGCAGATTTTACTGGTGAATGAAACAAAACAAGCACGACAGCCGCAACCCAGCCCACCAACCGATCCACCAGCAATAGCAGAAATCAGACACTCATTTAACACCGGGCAGGCAGGCAGCAGAGAGCCCTATTGCTACGTTACTCTTCTACCGCCCTCAGCCTCTGTACGTCCACCATGCATCCTAGGCAAGATAGCAATGATCTACCGCATACCAACTGTGAACAGACATTCTCAGAGGAATGAAATTCTACTGTACTTAAATTAGAAGGGTCAGCAGAAGAACTAATTAAATGGATGGTTCTTGCTAAGCAGTTCCTCTGCTGTCATCCCCCTGGGTGCTGATGGTTGCTGCCACTCCCCAGCCCAGCTTACAAGAGAGAGTGCAGCGGGAAACTGGACTCCTGCTTCCAGATAACTTCTATGACTAGAACACACGTGAGGTTTAGTATGTTTGGTACAATAGCTCATTGAGTTTCCAGAACACTCTTTAAGAGGACTATTTAATAAGAAAGTACCTTTTTTAAACAAGAAAAGAACATTCTGGGCAAAAAAAAAAAAAAAAGAAAACCAAAACACATTAAGAGGCAAATCATCTACGTTTCATAATTGCATGAAATGCTTCTACAGATATCTAAACAGGGCCAAAAATTCTGAACCTAAGGCCATTAGGTTTTTTTTTTTCCTCTGCTAAAAAGTAAAAAATAAAAATTACACACAGAAAACCACTACATTTAAGTCTCCTACAATATTACTTGTTCCTAGATTTGCCAGACTACTTTCCTGTAGTTAGATGCTCGACTACAAAGAACCGTAATAAAATAAATAGAGTAAAAAAATCAGTTAAACGAAATCCTGATGTGCTGAACATTTACTCATGTAAGAAATTAGCTTCCTTCGACAGTTATTCACATAGAGGAGGGCTGTATTGTAGGCATTGTTCTTCTGTACAAGTCTTCTACAAAAAATATTTTTATACAGGTGGTCATTCACGTGGTTCCAGTACTGGTTATTATCTTGCTCCTCTGTAAGACTGGTCTGCTACCTGTGAAGGCTTGCTCTTTTCTCCACTTCTTTATTTGGAAAAAGAAAAGTACACTGATACAGTCTTTCAGATGTAGGAGTTAGCATAATTCTGCTTTATTTCTTCAGTGCAGAGTGGACTGGGATTCTGTCTGAATTCCAATCAGTGAAGGTGGCTGCTGGCCGCTAACAGTGGTTAACACTGGCCTTGGGTTCAGACGGGGAGGCATGGAGTTAGCTGGGCGGATGAGCGGTGGGGGAGGCTGATTTAGAGTTGGCCTTGGCTGAATAAATCGCGCCTGTTGTTGGAGTGGCGGAGGCTGACGGTGGAGAGCAGGAGCAGCAGGAAGTGCTGGACGAAGTAACGGGGGTGGCTGATTTAAAGTTGCCATGGGAGCGGTAGGAGCTGGAGCAGATGCCTGTGCTGGAGGTGAAGGGCCTAAACACTGAGTGGTCGGAGTGCTTTGCGCCTGCACAAAGGACAAAGACAAGATTGCGTGAAGAGCCATCCCAGCCGGAACGCAGTGCCATTGGGGTTGCCACTGTCCACTACACAGGAAACAGCATTTAAAAAAACAAAACCGAAAAACTGAGAAGTTACTGAAAAGAAATCACCAACCAAAATATTACAGACGGCAGAACTAAAAATATCTATGAAGCAAGAGTCTTCTTTCTAGAACAAGAACTGCATTTTAACAATAAAACAGTAACGTGATTGTCACTATGAAAGGTGCGGTCCTGTTCCCAGCGGGTTAACGACATTGGTTGAAGTTCTATGCAAGCTTATCATCATTCTTTAGAATGTGGTTTGCCACTCCACACCAGTTAACCTTACATTAAATCACTAAATAAAATGCTGTTCCTCAACCCATGCTTACTTATATCTGGTACACAAAACACACCTCATCTTCTTCATCAGTGCTCTTTCCTGATGGCACATTAGAAGTATTTTTTGTGTCCTCCCCTAAAGCAGAAGCATCACCATTAGAAGCCAGGGTTCCTTGTTCCGCTTCCCATTCCTGCAATACCTCCTCTAAGTTAAACCGACGCCTGTAGTTTACAAAGAAGTTCTTCACTTGGCCAACAGTCTTGTTGCCAATTACATCTGCAATAGCTTGAAAATCTTTACCATATTTGCGGACACCTGGAAGGCAAAGTAAATAACATAGCTGTGAAGGATCAGTCAGACACAGCTACGTGTGATGTATTTATAGAGAGATCCTATGGGACCTGCAAACCAAGGACTCACTAATTAGGAGGATTTCTCAATTAAGAGAAGGCCTCAATTTCCATTAAGACAAAAAAAATTAATTGCATAGCTATTAACACATAAATCAAGAACTTTATTAAATGGTCATTACCCACTCTTCTTAAAAATCCTGGCTTATTCACCAATCCTCCCAACTTAAAACCACAGAGATCTGACCTCTGGCAAACCAAGCAAATCTTTCAGTGTGCTTGGACTAAAGGCAGAAGCCCAGACTAAATTCTAGAAGGGAGAGGGAGGGAAACTGAATATATGTGTATAGCTGTAACAGGGTATAGTGCTAGAAATGCCAAGTGGCAAAGGTTGACACAGCTTCTGTAGGTTCCCTCCACACTGGCTGCCCGCCACCTGTGCAGTAGCTGATCAGCAGGAGCGCTGAGCGGAGGGGCATAGTTCTGTACGTCACCATATGCTGCTTACTCCTCCACTTGTGGCACACTGTACTGAGGCTAAAGAGTGACTGGCAAGCATTCACTGAACAGAGTTGTTTTAAAGCTTTTATTCACCGTTCAAGCTGGGTAAATGAACCTGGGGCTTTAGACAACCACCTAGCAGAACGTCAGCAAATATAAGCCAGTGGCAGCCTAGCACCAGGCTCCAGGATCAAATTCTGCAGCAAGGAGCAGCGGGACAGAAGATCTTTGCATTGTTCTTTTCACTCATTTTCATGTCAGCATCAATATGTTACCAGCACTCCACAAGAAAATACTGCTGGTCCTTTCCAAAAATCCCAACAATGCTTTTCAAAGTTCTAAAATGACATTTACACATAGTGTGAAAAAAATATAGAATTTTGTGGTTTAACCCTAAAACTGGAATTGTAATCTGAAATTGCTGGCTCTGCTTATTTAGGGTATTAGTCTAGTTCCTCCTCTTGCCTGCTTCAGGAGAAAATCTTCATCCTAGAGCACAGTCACACAAAGTCTATTTTTAATCCTAAGTGGCTAGAGGTGTGGAACCTAAAGAAGTAAAACATTACATGGATGTACTCTATGGTACTGCAAGGCACCCTCCAGTCTCAATAAACAGAAGACTCAATTTTGCACTTAGCTATGCATGAGTGAATTACAATTTGACTTCTTATGTGAAGCTCCTGATAGCTACAGTGTTTAGAGGACAGGCACTCCGTCTCTGCACAGAACTGAAGTTTGTTCCTTATTTCATGTGTGGCATCAGAAAATGAAACAAAATATTCAGAAAAGTGAGAGTTGTTTCAAATCTGAAAGCTATGTATCTTTTCAACTTAACTGTTAAAAGAGTATGACCTTCATCTTTCTCTGATGTTTTCTACTTTCTTCATTAATAGGCACTTCTGATGTGGCACTCTCACTGCAATTTAAGAGACAAGTTCAGCTCTAGGACAGTAACAATTACCGCAGCTGAAGCTGATGTTACAACTGTCAAGAGCTTGGCAACATCATTTAAGATATTTTTCTTCAGCACACAAAAGAATCCAACCACTCTGGCTGCCACAACCTTGGAAAGAAAACAAAAAGACCTAGCAGAGACTCCCGGGGGAGCAGATAGTTATCTGGGCAAGGCAAATACAGGGATTTGGCTCTGCATATCAGGTATTAGCTAAACCCCTAAACAGCCACATGCACCCACTGAGCACTCCCTGCTGTGTTTCAATATCCTTGGATTGCCCTACCATTACCACTCTTACTAATTTATAGTGATCATGAAATGTATAGTGCAACATATTTACACTCCGCAGAATTCATCCAATGAGCAAAGCGCCCAGCAGAACAAAGCACATTTTTGTTGGGGAACTAGTTCAGACCCTGATTTCAGGGTTTTCTGTTATTAAGCTGTCTACACCTCCCCTTTACCTGCAGAACTGAACCTCTTAGTTAATTTCAACTACAGTTGACAGAGACAAGTCTTAAAGCCTACTTCCAAGCAGACAGTTTGAAAACAGCACATCATGCCTTCAACTGAGAGCCCAACTATGAGAAACATCTAAAGAAAAGCAAATGTCGTCAGTTTAGCTACACACAGCACTACCCATTTTGGACTTTTCAGAGTGTTATTTAGTACTGCTATAGCATCGCCACAATGACTTTATGCATAAGGATGTAGTAAAGCACTTTTATGCTGCATCAGAAACAGAAATTCAGTATATATTTTATGACATTTTTACAAATGTGCCAACATCTTATGTGTAAGTGTTGATGCCAACTCATCATTCTTTTCAAATCTGAGCACATTACGTGCACATCCTTGTATAAATTCTGTGCCAAACAGCACCCAAATTATTTCTGAAGTGTTTAATTTATTATTTAGTAAGAATAATTTTATTAGCTGCAAGAGAAATTCTAAACACAACTGCATAGCCTCGCTTCAAAGGCATGAATGCCTCTCCAAGAGCTCATCTGAAGTGAGCCCTGATCATGGGAATCCTTCAACCTTCTCTGAACTTTGCCCAGGTAAGAGGTGCACTTCAACATATGCATGCTCAGCAGTGTTATATCTTAAATGTCTAAATCAGAGAAACTCATAAGCTCAAGTCTTACATTACTTCTGCTATCTAATGCTGTGCAGCACAGCAAACAATGCCAGGCGCACAAAAACATTAGCTTGGGTTCAAAGCAATATAACACAGCACCACGATGAGGCAGAAACAGTTACAACAGCCACAGTTCCAATGTGGTATGATTATGGCGCACCTCGCAACTAGCTTATGTAGAGTTGGATCCTCGTTTTCCCAACTATTTTCCACTGCAATGAAAAATCAAGCCTGCTTTTCAATTCAAATTTTGCTGTTTTGAACAAGCCCTAAAACATTTTTGCAAATACAAATTTCAAATAGTTGAAATCTTAGTTTAAAAAGATTACTCTGCTCACACATTTTTGTACACAAATAAAGTTTGTAAATTAACAACCTGACATGACAAACTGGCCAATTGCATTCAATGACTATTCAGACAAAGTCAAACAGTAACTTGACTAATACTGCAAAAGTTTGGCTCGCAGATCTAAAGCCTGAGTTCTTGACCCCAGTGGAAGCAGCCATGCTACTTTTAAGATTACATGCTCAGCTCTACTATTACTGGTATTTATTTCAACTCTTTTTTAGTTACTGCCAGTCTCCTGAGATTAGCCCACACAGACTACAAGGATTAGTTCATGTTTGGAAAAAAACAGAACCAAAACTGTACTGCAGCAGATTATTTTTCTGATTCCATGGTAAGAAATTACAGAGAACAAATTCCATAAATGTCACCTACCTGCTTAATGCTGATGATTTTTGTAAAATTATTAAAGTATGTGCCACAATACATTAATATCTTTGATGAACTGCATCAGTTTTAAGCGTACAAACTAAACATCCCTACGCTTGGGTCAACTGACAAGTTCAAGCCTAACACACACTTTGGTAGCTCTTAGTACAGCAACCGTGACTACTTTCTTTTAAGAAAAGAGTCAGAGCAAAAGATGGCGTAGCTCCTTCAAACATTAGGCTTCTAGTTCAAGCAACTATTTTGAAGGAAGGGATCAGGATTCGTGCTGTTCCTTAGCCTGGGGGATGGGATGTTAACACCTACAACAGTCATATGCTGGGAGGAGAGAACAGTAAGGATGGGATACGAATATTCATGCTAAGGTGTGCTCCTATCCCTGTATTAGACAGTGGGCAATGAAGGAAACTATGAAGAAAACAATATGTAAAAGAAGCTCATGGAATTTCAGTGAAAATGGATTTCTTCCAGTAGGCTTGGTTTCTTACCCCATCCCTTAAGTATTAAGGCTGACTACCTTTATAAAAAATTCTGTCAAGGAGAAACTAGAAGACTAGAATGCCTTTCCAGGTAGTTGTCACCAACCCTCTTTTTTTTTCATGCTCCAGTTTTCTCATTTCCATTGTTGGTTACATTCTGCCAAAGCTGAACAAAAGCCCAATGCATTCTTATTCCTTCCCAAAGTGTTCCTTGGTTAGAGCTCTAACAACTAAACTCTGAAAATGCAAGGTGACTTGAATCCATTCACAATGAACCTGGACTTCTCCCACTCCTGCAGCAAGCATTCTACCTATTAGGCTACTACATCAAAGATAAGCACCTCCTTGTGTTGCATTTGGGAAAAAAATTAAAAAGTGAGCTATTTAGTAATACTGAAGGAACTTAGGACAGAAAACAGTTTGGAGATGCAAATCTCAGTTTCAGAGGCATGCAAGTTGAAAGGCATGACACACCATTCTCTTCAGCATTTCCGTTCACATTTTGAAATAAGCCTAATTTCAGGTTCCGTCACCGGGCCAATAACTACCAGGTATGGTACACCTGGCAACTTTATTCTGACACACTGATCCAATTGAAGGTTCTGTACTAAAACTGAGTCATTCATTTTAAAGCAGGCGAAGAATACAGGGATATATTATGTATACGTGTAACCGAGCTGATCTATGTTATTTTAGAAAAAACGATCAATAGAAGTAAATCAACATATAATTACTTCAAAACAGTAACAGGCTCTCTAGATATATCCTTTGCATGTTCCTTGATTAGGCAATGCATGTTAAAGCAAGGCAAGAATCAATTTTCCTTCATATAAATGAAACAACTGTGAATTAGCCACATCAATACACAGCTAGAAGATTTTGGAGTTTTCTCCTCCAATAAGGCTATTAGTTCGGCATCCACTCAAGACTCTTGAAGGCCCCCACGGGGTAGATGTCTGCTCTTTTATTCCCTTGCAAACAGAGAAAAACAACTGTTCTTTGCTATAAAGTAATTTTATTTCTGCCTCTTCCTACTTCAAGGATATGGACAAATGTCTTAGAAATGTTTGCTTCAAATGTTGTTAGTCCAACTACTACCTCAGTCTTCTACTTTGGAGAAATTTGTGTAAGGTTATTTAGAAGATGATAGAAGGGACTTTTCAGTATTAATACAGCTATTAAACCCAGCTTATATTAAATCTTAAATAGAAAAGCTAAGTGAAAGACTAGCGACATGATGCTTGAATGAATATGCTAAGAATTCTCACTACTTTTGTTGTTTTCCCAGTAACTTCCTTGTAAGACCAGATAAAAGTTCAGCTTTCTTTAGAAGGAAATATAAGAACATGCCTGAACACCTCTTAAAATCCTTTGCATTAGATTTCAGGTCACTACTACTATTAACATACCTTGTACTGCAAGAAGCTGCTCTTCTGTGGTCCAACGGGCATTGATTTTCTGATTAGACTATTAAAATTAGAGAAATGGCACAAAGATCATTAAAATGTTGCAACAGCTGTACAATATCTGAGCATTAGAATGTATTTTAGTTGTATTACAGATTGTAACATAAGTAAAAATCCCTTGCATATAAACCATAAATTTATAGTTTTGCTTTCGTGAAGAAGTACCATTTAAGGACTGGAGCTTAGATCTAAAGCAGAGGAAAAGCTACTGCTGTATTACAGTTCCCAATTTTACCACTTTTATCAGAACTTGTGCACAAGCTAATGATCTTTATGCAGACAGAATTTGAATTTACAGTTAAAGGTGTCTAAACTGTTAGAACTTGGCACTGGGAGTCTTTTACGTTCACGTTATATCTCATATGCAAGCCTTTCAAACAACCAAAAAAGAAAACTTCTGTAGTAGTCTATCATTCACTTCAAATGCCCAAATCTTACATACAGTGATGTTTTCATAAAGAGCATAGAATTTACTGCTAGCAATCTACATACACACAATCAACTTCTTTTAATCAGAAAAAAAATACGAGTCAATTTCAGCTCCCTATCATCATCAACAGATATGACATTTCAGTTTCTTCTGCTTATTTATTCTGCCAGTTACCATTAAAAAAAAAAAAGCCTACTACTAATTTCTCATAAAAAGACCAGACAGACTCACCACAGCATGTTATTCAATGGATCCTGTTTAAGCTGCTGCTGAAATGCAAATACTATGCTGCAGCAAAACGCATTTCTGTAGCTTCCCACTAATGTAAGTGCAAGGCCACAAGTTCTGATATTTATTCTGATTTACCTCAGGAGGTTTGAATTCTTCAATCCCGCCTTCCATTTTCTGTTTAAGTGCACTGTTTACTTGCTTAGCATTTTGAACCTTGGTCAAAAACAACAAAGTTAATCAGCTCCACAAAGAAAGTTGGTCACTTTACACATATATCTTCACTAGGATTGCCACAAGTGTACCTCCTAAGTTAGAAAGAGAAATATTACGGTTTAAGGCTTCACTACTTTTAACCATTTTTTAAAAAGTAAAAAATAATAAAAAAGTACAGCACAGTTTACTATGGAGAGAAAAATATTCAAGCCTGTTTTTCAAAAGAACAGTTTGTTTGCAAGAACGTTAAACCAAGGACATAAAATGCAAGCTTTGGTAATGAGACATGTGTTCTTGAAGAAGAATGCAGAATATTCGAGACACAAAATTTGGTTCCTAGATTGGTAAGAGAGATGTACTGTGTATGCAAACTTCTTCCGTCTCCAAAAAGTACGTTGAAAAAGAAGAAAAAGTATGAGATGTTTCCAGTTAGTTGCTTCTGACAGACTGCTTTTTATTAATCTATGGTTGTGATTACCTTTACAGATGCTTGTTGAAATTACTGAAAACACATAAACAAAATGCCTTAGCCTATAGAAAGAAGAGAGCTTCTAAATTGTATATATACGTATCTGTTAACCATTAAAACCTGACAGCGATGCATGTAAGGTAACATAGTAAGAATGGTTTTGTATACTGTGTTGCACATTGGTTACAAGAGTCCTTTAAGTGTGGACACAAAAGGAGACAGCTCAGTAGGAGATTCCAAAGGCTGCATCCCTGAGACCACTGCAAGAAAAGAAGAGAAAGACACCTGAAGGATGTAACTCACCTAAACTCAAGTTAAAGAGTGAAACCCAACTATGCTATTTAGTCCCAAAGTCCTGCTGTGATAGAAAGAAGCATATTTATCCTGCAAAAGAATACAAGGGAGCAAAAAGCCCATGAAACGCTTTGTTTACTCCACGATTTTGCAACACGGCAGCTCTTAGCGGTCTACAAGGAGGCAGAAGTTCCAGGAGATAAGCCTTGTACTTGTAGCCACGTTGCTCCTAGGAAAGCAAGCATGCACGTACTGCTGTGCCCTTGGAAGCTGAATAGATTGTGTTTCAATTTTAAGTGCCACAGGTTAACTTCTTCATGCAAAGGAGGCAGGCATTACAAGGGAAGACTACAAAGCAGTTTTTCTACATTTAGTGAGAAGCAGAAAGCTCACCCATTCAGAGAAACAACAAGGCCCATGATTTTTTCCCCTTATACTTTCATGTTATGTGGGGTATGGCAATTTGGAAAACAGCCACAATTTTAAGTGTTACAACTTCCACTGCTTCAGTGATTGTATTCTCAATTGTCACATAAATGTTTTTACCAAAGTAAGAAAAAAAATCAAATATAACTTTGGTTTTCTCCTCTCCCCAAATAACTAATGTTTTTTTTTCATGCCATGCTCCCCCCACCCCTTTTTAAGAGGGTCATCTTGTTTCACATTATCCACAAAAGCAGAGAAACAAACAAAAAAATAAAACTGAAGAACAGCTAGTGTCCAGCATTTCTGGTGATAACTGTGGAACAAAGTTAGGAAGTCTCACATTAAAGAAGTTTCAGAATCTTCATAAGTAATCTTATAATCTACAAAATCATTACAAGAACAACTTGAGATGAAAACAAGACCAATAACCCATGGTACCTGTCGCTTTAATGAGATTAGTTCCATATCCAGCTGTCTAAGAATTGTGTTGGCTGCATTGGGACTACAGGAAACAGCTACCACATCTTCCTGGGTCAGGTACATGCCTTTTGGTGGACGGCATTTGGAACGCTGAGAATGGTGACGATGCTGTAAGCTCTGATACTCTCTTCTACCCAGCCCTATCTTGCTGGTCTGAACAGGCTGCTCATTATTGCCCTTTAATTTACAAGAAATAAATTATTAAAGAATAACAGTATCTTATACAGAACTTTTCTTAAGAATAACATATCACAAAGCATTGTAGTGTCATACTTAGGACAGAAAAACCCCACACCCCTAACCTAACATCCTCCCTGCACACAGTACCCAAACTAATTCTTGCAGATGAAGTGATGTAGCACACCAGTCATTTGCTGCATAAGCTCGCAGTAGGCTTAGAAACGTCAACCTTAGGGTTTTTTTTTGTTTTCCTCGAGCATAGCTGAAAATACAGAATATGGTATTGAAATCACATCTGAATACTGTGAGAGAGGGCAGGAATCAAGAACTTATTATGTACACTGAAGCTAAAGATATACGCTACATGTCTAAACCATTTAACCAGTGGATGTGCGCCTTTACTTTTGGTCTGCTATGGAGACTTCAGGAGATGGCTAAGGAGAAGAATCAGAGAAAGTCAATCAGGACTGGCAAGAATGCACAATGGCACTTTTCCCTGCTGCAAGTGCTCTAACTTGGAAAGTGATACTCCTGTTTGCTTTTTGAGGGGATTTGAGATTTGGAACAGACAACGGATTTACTTTTGTAGTTTTTATAAAATTCCATGTAATTCAGCAAAGTTAAACCTTTGTTTTTCATTTCTTTGAAATGGAAAGGGACAGTAAAGAGGAGAGAAAGTCATTACAAGTGCTGTTTTGATATATTTGGACACCTAAGAGGACAAAGTTTCAGCTTTGCCCTTTATGGGCATTGTTGCACATCAGCTAGTCTATATGTACATGACTCTCGTAGAGCAGCCGGGTAGATTACCTACAGACTAGGAATAGAGAAGGAAAACTGACTCTTCCCGTAAGGATTTTTTTCAGTTCAGAGCAATGCTAAATCCCAGAACAGATAGGATTTAAGCTTTCTGCTACCCCAAGAAGCTCCTTATTGCTCCTCTCTGCTGGCATCCATGCAGGTTAAAAGCAGGTGGTCATCTGATCACAGTGAGGAGAAAATAAATTGCAGCAGCCATGATCATTATCTTCTGGAGCATTAGTACAGATTAGCAAAGAGTATTTTGCTCCCCTAAGCTTGACCTTCTGGCACATCCTCTTCGCAACTAATGGAACATCTTAATCCAGTTCTCAGACTTAATAGAGGTGATCTTAAAA
This sequence comes from Numida meleagris, assembly GCF_002078875.1. Taxonomy (NCBI): domain Eukaryota; kingdom Metazoa; phylum Chordata; class Aves; order Galliformes; family Numididae; genus Numida; species Numida meleagris. The sequence continues at coordinate 22,163,964 of NC_034411.1, forward strand.
GCACTTAGGATATTTGCTCTCCCTTCAAAGTTGATGTAGAGCCTTACATCTTTGACATTTAAAAATGCCAAGGTTAAGTTTACCTCTAGCCCATTTATACAATTTGTTTTCTAGTTCAGTGTTGTTCTTTCATTGTGACATTGCAGTTCCCTTCTGTTCAATCTGGATTTATAGAGAAATCATTCTTTCAAGTTTTCATCCTGCCAGGCTAGAGCATTTGACTTGTTTTAGTTTTCTCTGGTAAGATAAAGTTTCCATTGCTCTGCACTTTCAAATAGCCTATTTTACTTAAGAAGTGAGAAGTATGTAAATCCCACCAAAAATATTAGATCACAAAATTATCTAATGCAGATCCGAGCAGATCATCAGAAACTGCAAACCTCTTTGTCCTGTTCCTAGAAGTCTATGAACATACTACTTTCAGCCTGGACTGTGTGATCCAAACAATAACTAAGTAAATTGAACCAAAAAAGCCATTATTTACAAGTGGCTTAGGCAGTATCTAAAACCAACAGATTGTAAGAACACTGTTACAAATGGCAGACTAAAAAGTAAAAAGGTAAAAGTAAAAAATTATCAGAGCTTGTGCCATTTCAAGTCCTAAACAACATATACAGGCATGTTAAAAAATAAATTCTCCAACTTTTTTATAGAAAGGAGTCTTTGTAATTGTGCTTTTTTTCTCCCTAAGGCAGTTAGAGGAAAAAAGTGATGTCCAGGATCACTGCAAAACTGAGAATAGAATCCAGTACCACTAGTCTCTTACTTAGCATCACTTCTGTTAGAACTATGAAGTTTTAGTAATAATCCTAGATACTATTTCATGATCCTATGGGGATATTGAAATTTTATGCCATCTTTCCTCTCATTCTCCAGGAGCACAAATGCTCAAATTTTAGGAAAACTCAAAGGCATTAAGTTGATCAAGGAAACAATCAAACGTTTATACACTTAATAGTGCTCTTCCAATCTTGTTCATAAATAGCTTCATGTTAGCCCAAAGAAAAACAATAATCTCAATACACTCTAAGCACAGCACTTATCTGTAAAGCTAACAGCGAGTGCACATTTAAGGAGACAATTTTTTTTTCTGTACTTTTACTACTAAGAAGGATCTCAATAAAGCCACCAATCAATTGAAATGCATAACCTCATTGTGACTTTGAAAGAATAAAAAAAAAATATTCTTAGAAAAAAATGTCATTTAATTCAAAAAATGCAAACATTTAATTTCCAGTAATTCACAACCAATACAATTGTTAACACATTAACAAGATAGAGGCTGGGGAATGCTGTTTTAACAGGTAGTGATGGTAGTGATAGCATACATCCCTTATAAAACTTTAAGATCTTTCAGGAGATAGTAAAGGTTATGTATTATGACCAAAGAATGGCAAACATAAATATATATATTCACATAGTTTACATTGGAAGTGATCAAGATCCTGATCAACTAAAACCCCTATGATGTCATCAGGCAGCGAACATGTAAATGTTAAATCTCTACTATAAGGTATGTTCTTCACAGTAATACAGAAAACAAACTGACATTCACCATTAAGTTATCTGTTACCTCCTTTTTGGCTTCTTTTTTGGGATCATAATCGCTATCATTTCCATCCATTGGATGAGGTTCTTCTACGTCATCATCACTGATGAGAGATAAGAAGCCAGTCATTTTAGCCATTTTTTAATCCCAGGTATGTATCTTGCTAAGAAAGAATTATCTACTCCAAAATGTCTAAGTAATGAAGACTTATGGTTATATTATGTGACATTTCAAAGTTATTTGTAGTTTTCAAAATAGAACTGCTACAAACACGTTTCCTTATTACTATGATAAGCAAGCGACCCTAAACTATAGTTTCAAAACCTCTTGTAAGACAGTATAACTGGTACTGCTGCCAAGAAATTGGTGTCACCTTGTCTCAGTTCAACCACTTATGCCAGCATCAACACTCACATAGTCAACCACATCAAGGCCAAAAATATCTTTTCATTTCTCAAGTTAGCTTTAACAGATCAGTTTTCCAACCACTGCACCAAATTTATGAATAAATGCTTGTTTAAGTCTGTGGGGAGCAGAAGAGGACAGTAAGATGGGAAAACTCAGTAATGCTTTTTCACCAATTTAAAGAGCTTCAGAAGGGGAAAGAGAAAAAAGTAAACCCGCTATATTAATTCAAAGACAAAATACTGAAAACAGTAATTTACACAGTATAATTTCTGACTAATATGAATGTAACAAGAAAGTTCTTGTTATCACGAAAAAACCAAAATGCTGTATTAGAAGTAAACTGATCATCTTCCATGATTTTTTCAGCTATAGGGTCAAAAAGTAAGCGTATGAATTTTAAATTTCAAGAAGTTGCTCTTTTCAGTAACATAATAAAGTACATTCTTTTAATCTGGCTTATTGGTTTTCTATATGTGGAAATTCATACCTTCTTACATAAACATGATTATAGTACTTACACAATCAAATTATTAAACAAGTTATAAAAGGTGATGGGGAATACTTAAGCATACTAAACACAATATAATTTTAATTTCATAACTAGGTGAAATGTTGTTCTCCTCTACCCAAGACAATTTAACACTATTTTGAGCTCTAATTCCCATTGACTGATAGTAGTTCAAAGTCTCTGAAAATAAGATTTATATAAAAATGACTTAAAAGTTTTGCTACTGAACAGTACTTTGGCATTCTAATTGCTACAGCTCTTTACAGTGGTTGATCTTTTAGCTATAGTTCCATTCTAGTTAAAAAAAAAAAAATAAAAAATGCCCGGACAGAAAAAACAAAGCCTTGCACGCACAAAAACACCCCTCTCCCCACAAAACAATACCAAATAGAGTTAGACTTCCCTAATGACGCATTTTTTCTATACCATATTCCCCAACTTCAAGTTCTTTAGATTTATCTTTACAGTTATCCAGTAAGTATTCAGGCGTGTTATTACAACTGATACTGACCAGAGCGGTATAGTTCTTATAGCATAGGTATCAAACCCCTTGCTGAAAACATACATCGCCACAGATGCTCAAACCTAGAAGTTCACACTTAAGTACAACAGCAGGAAATTACTAAAAAATTTTACCTGAAAAGACTTTTACCTTTTTTATCTCTTTACCTAAAAAGACTTCGATCTCTAATTAGCTACTTAAAGATATAACTTACCTGTCACCTTGATTATTTCTATTAGCAAGCTTTCGAGCCTGTCGATCCATCAAACTTGTCCTAGAGCGAGTTTTTTTCCAAGAATAGTAGTATTTTACAAGGCTCGCAATAGTCTTGTCTGGAAGCTAGAAGAATTCATTAACATATTAATACAATTTTTTGTTAACGTTCCACTTCAGATTTTAATTCTGTTCTATTTACAACCACCTCTACCCAACCACCTTAAATGCATGGATGAGATTGAAAGGAGAAAGATATATTTTGCAAGCATTTAAAGAAAGCTGGGGGCTGGGGGCAAGGAGGAACTTTTTTATTAGAGGGGAAAAGCTACATCTTGCAAGATACATGGAGAAATTAACTTAGACCTTATATTCTAAATTGTTCCTGAAGCATCTCTGCAGAAATCAGGACAAAATTTTAGCCCAATGGGAGCCTTTATTCTAACGCATCTGAACTTCTTAATGCTTCTGATCAAAACTTTACCATTTGCTGGATCCTGTGAAAGCTCTTCCCATGGAAGCTAAATGCTTGTTCAAATAGGACTTTATCTTCAACTGTCCATTCATCAGGGAAGGGAGTGAAGTTAGGGAGATCCGCAAGGGACTTCTCAATATTGTGTTTATGCCAGAACAACATGCCGAGAGCCTTTGAAAAGAAATAGTCCCTTTTTGGATTTAGTCAATTTTCTATAATGTCGAGAAAAGTTGCATTAAAAAATTATTTTAAATACAGTTGACTATTAGAACCCCTTCTCAAAACACATTCACAATTTTATTGGCTACATACTCATAGGCTACACAATTCTCTTTGGAGATGGTGTGAAGAGTGGGCACATCTGTACTTCATCATTAAAGCTATGATAGCAAGATAATTTAAGGTTGGCATGGCAGCAGTACTTCTAAAGTAGCATAAAAAAGGTTGACAAACTCAAATCTGACCTGATTTCTTCCTTTAGAAGTACGTATCACCTACACAGTTCCATATAGGTGTTCAAGCCTTTATTACCAGCCCACTCAAAAAAAGAAAATAAAAGTACTTTTCTGCAGCTAGAGGATCATCCAAAATGAAAGTTTGAAAGTTCAAAGTGAGAGTGGTCTTTCTACAACTCTCCAATCCACAAATAACGGCACAGCCGCTTCCATGTCACGTGCACCTAATAGGGAATGGAAATTTAAATGTATATTCTTACATGGTTCCATTTCTCAATATTCTTAAAGAACTTTAGACTAATTAGACTTACTGCCAGAGAATCAATGACAGCTTTGATGCCAAGTCTGGCACAGGAAATGGGAAATACAATCCACTCAGTTTCAAACACACAGTGCAGACATGATCACCAGTTGTTCCATCAGCTCTCCAGGCCTCATCTAACAACCCGATATAACAAACCTCTTCTCTTGTTAAAATGGTAAGCCACAAGCACATCTTGCAAAGATAATTCCTGTTCCACTGAGGAATGCTTACAAATATTTCATACTATAAGTTGCTTTGAAAGTCTGTCCTTTTGTAGACTTATTTTGAGATCCCTCAGCTCCCTCTCTCCTCTAACAGCAGCCAAGCCACACATAAACATTGCCAAACTGCAGTATTCTAGGAATCATAGTGTTAGCAGCATCTTCTTTGGTCAGCACTTGACTTGATGAGCATTAAGTCTTCGCTGTTATGAGCTTTCATCCTCCAAAACTTGAGCATACAGCATGTTCCAACTTGTATATCAATTTTGGGGGGGTAACAGATAATCTCAGTTTTACATAAATTGGCTAATTTATGAAGAAAATTACAGCACAACTATGTGCAGGCCAGCAAATCTTAATCTGTACTTTTAAAATGGGATGTTGACTGGAGAGTATTAAAAACATAAAAGCAATCTTGTTTGTTATCCTTAAACCTAGAATTTGATGCTGTTTCCCTGTCTCTAGGGGAAAGAAAGAAAAAAGTCTTAAAGCTTTGGGGTTTTTTTTGTTTTTTTTTTTTTTNGGTTTTTTTTTTTTTTTTTTTTTTTGTTTTTTTTTTGTTTTTTTTTTTTAATATGCAAGAGACCTTACTACTTCTGTCACAATTGCAACTAATGGTTCAAACTTGTACCATATTCGAATTGTAGTATTAAACACTAAATTTGTAAGCCACTTTCCTAAGAAATTCTTTAGCTAAATATACACACACAATTGCATGACATGCCCAGTGTATCAAGAAACATACCAAACCTTTCAAAAGTGCACATTACAAGCTGAGCATGTCATGAAAACAAAGAGCTCAATCTTTTGCAGAGAATCCAGACCACAACTGTATGCAGATCCATTTAACTGCAGTGTTTGCTGCCGTGCCTGAAGAGAAACAGCGTTAATTAATGGTAACCAAGGGGAAAAAAGAGTTGTGTTATATTTTTATATTTTAAAAATCCTTTATATTAGCACTCTCGCTTCACAGCACTTACCTGTTCCACATTGTATCCATGTTTTTCCTTTGCTATTGCTATATATTCATCCACTGTAACAAAGCAATGCCAGAATTATTCTTTAGTACTTTGAATTCTGCTACAAGGCCGCAAACAATTAGCCATCTAACATGGGAAGAGAGTCTTTCCATGCTTTAATATGATACATAGGCCCAGTTCCCTCTAAACATTGAACGTATTTGTAGCTGTATTCATAGCAAATAAGCTGTCTGTAATACAACATTTAATTTTATGAAGTTTGTACATCAGTCAATTCCCAGTGAAAAAGATGTGTTTTTTTGTTGTTGTTGTTGTTTTTTACTCACAGAGGCTCATCAATTTTTTTTTACCTTTTAAATCAGAGAGCAGCTGTTTAGAGAAAGGCAAAGTCTTCTTGGAACCCACTCCAAAGAACACAGACAGAAGGGAGTGCTTGGACACCTGGGTTAGCTTTAAATTGAAGTACTTCTGATATTTGTGTTCCAAAGCATTAAAAATTTGTGCAGCTTATTGTAAATAGATTCTAGATCAATAATTATACATATCCTTGATATTAATACAGTTAATTTAAACTAATTTAAATATTAATTATAACCACAGCATGAAGGCGATTTACAATACAGAATACAAAAATTCAATAATTAAATTATCATCATCAATAATATGTTTTAAAATCATATTTGTATATATTAGTGCCAGGTTTGAGCTGAATATCATCCATCATTATGCAGTTAGGTCTGATGGAAGTCCTGTGAGTTTTGATCTTCAATACATACTCTATTTTTACAGAAACAAACTCTTCTCATTCACCCATTACAGTTCACAATTAAGTGGCAACTAAATTAAGTTAAAAGGAAGGACAATTGAGAAAAGGAAATAATTATATTCTTATTACTCAAAGGAACCAGAGATGTCCTTGCCATGAACTACTGCCACAAAGAGTGAATTGTACTTTAAATGAGTGAAGTAAACGTACAGTACTCATTCTTGTATTTTATTTCTAACTGTTCTGCAGTAGTTCAAGGTACATTCCCTCAAATGCAAAGAAGGACACAAACCTCTAACTACTGGCAATATACAGAAACTGTCCTGAGGATCAGATTCTCATGACTGCATCCTCAAAAATTTATTCCCCTATATTACCTCATAGATTTGGGTTTAAACTGGATTAAACAAATAATTGATCACATTTATTCAGGTAATTCTTTTATTTCATAGAATCAGTAAGGCTGCAAAAGACCACTAAGATCATCTCGTCAAGCCATCAACTCATCACCCCCATGCCCACTAAATCATCTCCACGTTTCTTGAATGCTTCCAGGGACAGTGACTCCACCACTTCCCAGGGCAGCCTGTTCCAATGCCTCACACTCCTTCTGAGACAATTTTTTTTTGCATTCCAGGTCACTTTTGCAGGGAGAAAGTGATCAGTTTTTCCTAGTAACACAGAATTAATGATCTCTTGAATAGGGCCTTAATAACTCTTTCCTTAAATACACCCATTGCAATTCCAATAAATTTAGAGCAACAAGTTCCTCATGGTTAGATGCTTTATTTCCTTATTAATAACTAAAAGGCTTCAGACACTAGTCTGAAACATGCAACACATCCAGTGCAATTTGAAACAGAGACTTTACTACAAAATAAGAGAGGGTCCCCTATAGCTCACTAAATAAAAGCAAAGCTTCTTTCTTATTTTAACTTACAAATCTGGAATTTCAATAAAAAAGCAAACAGCAAATCTAGAAACAATTACTTAATTTAACTTAAACATTCAAATTCCTAAGCAGAGCGGGACTTACACTTGGCATCTGGAATATTATGATATGGTGACCATACAAGCATCCCTCCATTATCTTTATCAGTGTATTTTGTGGCACCTGTAAGAAAACAAGCAAGTCTTAGTGTTTATAAAAATGTTCTAGAGCACAACTATTCGTGGGACAGTAAGTTAAAAGTCAAACACCTTGAGAGGCCCTGCTCAACTAAGGTTTTGATTTCTGTAGCCATGTAATTTTGATATTCACAGCCAACCAAACTGCACCGCTGTAAAAAGTAGACAGATTTAAGAGACTTTTTCTCTTTTGTTTCTGCTTTTCCTCCACCTGAACTGTAGCAAGGGAAGCAGCTCAAGTGACAAATCTTTCAGGGGGACAAAGCAAGTTTTGCAACGTTGAAGTGGCTTTGTACAAAGCACTATGTTTCAGTCTCTTTGATTTAAAAACACACGGTTAAAGAAATTTCCCAGTACTGGAAAAGGATCAACTAGTAGTTACTTCTTGTGAGTATTCTACAAGTTTATTCTCCTACTGAAATTTTCAGTCTGTTTGTTTACAACATTTCAACTTCTGAAGACATCACTCAACAACCGGAGCATTTATGCCACTGTCAGCCTGAACTCCTTGAGGAAGCACCTCAGAGGAACCTCGCTTGCATCTTTCCCAGAGAAGGGGAGATTTATTTCCTCAAATAATCTTTCGCTCCATTTTAAGCTTTCACCGTTGATATTTAGATTCTACATCTTGTTGAGAAACAAAGCAAAAAATGAACAGTACTTTGGAAGAAATAACTACCTGGTGCCTTCTAATCATATACTAAGCTTTGTTATTCTTTGCTCTTTAGTTAAGCAGCATTCTGTATTTGCTATCATCTTTGCAGTCTTCAGATCCATTATGATTGTAAACTCAAAAACACTTCAATTAGAAACACTGAAAGAATTACTGCATCTCCTGAAATGCATACAAGTAACTGCAGTAAGTTTAAGAGTGTACACAGAAGCCACAAAGCATCCATTTCAAAGCATAAGCAACGCACCAAAATAAAAAACCCAACCTTTCCAAGTCTACAAGAGCAAATTCTTTAATATAACATTCTAGTTCAGAAAAAGAAAGTATGAAGTTTTTAGTTATTAGAAAAGCAGTATTCTCATGAAGAGTGATGCAAACATGTCACCGTTGTACCATCTCTTCATCCAGTTGTTTTCTATCAGAAAAGAATGATAGTTGCCCTGCGTCCTATTCTCTAAAAGTAGAAACTAGGACTACCAGTAGAGAATACATCAGTTTATCAGCATTTCTGCCTGTGTGTATCAAATGCCTAAACAATGTGAGCAGACCCTCAGTTTTCCCTTAAGAACATAAAATTATAATCCAGGACAGATACCTGCAGACCTGTTTATGTCATGGACGTTATCAGCTATTGAATACTCAAGTACTAAGGTTAACAACTTGCATCCTGAGCCCTGTCATTTGTGCCTGCAGGAGGCAGCTGACAAGCAGCCCCAGCAGGCAGCCCTTTCAGGCTCAGCAGGGCCCAGCCAACTGCTCCTCCCAGATGGCATCTCCATGCTGCCAAAGGGAAAGCAAAGGGCGGCAAAGGCCAGAGAGCAAGCACACAGGTAGGCTGGTGCTTGCATGAAGGCATCCTGTTCTCAGCCCTGAGTATCCATGGCCACCATACTGGGATCCCTTCAACTCCATAGGCAAGACTAGGATCTTTCTTCATGAGAACCACTTCTTGTCCTTTGTGCCCAAGTGTTTGAGTGAGCAGCACTCTCCCACCCCTAAATAAAGGCTGAACTGCTTCCCAAAAGTGACGTGCCTAGAGAAGAGCAGAGGCATATGCCAATAAGGAAGACAAAACCCATTAGCTACATCTCAGACACAAGTCTTCCCTCCCCACCCACATTGAGCTACTTTGGAGAAGGTTTCTGCACTTCGGCTGCTGCCAGTGCCATCAGGAAATGGTGCTGGCTGGAGATGACAGTAAGCACTCCCTACGGCTTCTGTAAGGGAGCAGCCGCAGCCCCAGACTGACAGCTGCTCCACTGCAGTTTAGCATTAGCAGAAGTCAGGTGTGCTTGGAAAACACTGCTCTGTACGTGATTATAAGTACTGAGAATAAAATGAGTATCTGGAAACATACACAACTTAATAATGGCATTGGGGGTGTCTGGTAATTTAACTTTAAAACACAAGGATTGGACATCTTAAAAAAATAAATAAATCGAGGACAGGTGGCATAGAACTAGATGAAAATTCTATGTACTTCACCATGCCGCTCCATAACTTCAATTTAACAAACTCAGTTTTTATACAGGAAAGTTAGGAGAAAAAAAATTTGTAAGGATGTACAATGAAATGAAATCCATAAGCAACCTTAAATGCTCCAACACACTCTTCTCCACTCACCCCCCACGAACACATTTCAGCACTAAGTAACCAGAACTCATACTAAAACCTTTACAAACTCCCATCATACAACAGCCTGCCTGAGTCAGGACTGCACTCGCTCTTCGGTGTAAAATAAAACTCCTCAGGCAGGCATATCATGGAGGTCACACAACAGTACAGCACCTTTCCAGTGATGGCATTCTCCACGACTCTTTCCGTAAGAAAAAAATCAGACAGCCCCCAGTGAGGACACAGCTCTGTGACACCCTGCTACATAGATGGGTGAGTCAGAAAGCTGAACGTTTTGCCTTGGGAATATGAAGTACTATGGGGAAACCAGAAGGAGGAGACAAAAACGTGGGGCACAGGAGATGGTTTATTAACTCAGCAAATTAGGCAAGGGGATCTAGGGGCTTTATTTTATTAATGCCGTTTATCACAGCAAGTAAATGGATCTCACTGCTGTTACATCTAGCGATGATTCCAAGTGCCGTTTCCACAACAGCTCTGGCTGAAGGCTTGCTTCTGCAAAGGGGTGATGGGTAGAATGTGGGAAGAGCACATTTCAGCTTCTCCCAGCTGCTGCTTTCTACTACTTCTTACCCCAAGAGACCAGCAAACACCTGATTGACTTCTTTTATAAACAAATTATCTTCAACTTTTTTCCAACCTGAGCTCACTTATAATACTGTTAGAACTTTAACCATGAATGTTTTGTTCCTCAACACATTGTTGCAAAGCATCGCTCAGTAACATTTACAAACTGGCAAAGCCAGGCCAAAGGCTCCCGGTTGGATCTGCTCGGAGTTCTGTGGGCTTTGTGCCTCGCACCGTTCAGTTCTATCTGACATGGACTCCTGCCTCCCACCTACGCTGTTAAAGAAGCATTTGAAATAACGTAACCAAACACATATCCCAGCACAGAAGGGAGACCCTCAGGAGAAAGGGCCTCAGAGCAACTGCAGGAGGAAAAATCATGGAAGTTAATAAATTAGAAATAATGCCTATATCCATTTGTGCAAACCCACAAGTACAACAGAACATCCATTGCATCATTTGCTACACTAAAAAAAAAAAACCAAAACACAACACACCAACAATAATAATGCAGGTGTATATGTGAGAAGACAAGAGCACAGCTTTGTGCCCAGCATCCCTCAGGGATGCTGCCCCAAGAGCCAGCAGAAAGCAAGCAGGAAAGAGCACGGGATCTTGCTGAGAGCTCCTCAATTTGGCAACACGGTAAGGATGCATCCTACTTTTACACATTGTGAAGTTTTCTGTGTAACGTAAAATTTTGCTGTTCCAAAGGAGTTACCATCTGCTCTGCCCAACAATCGGGGTTTGTGCACTCAGAACAATGCTATACGCCTCTTATTGAAGAGTTAACCAAAGGCGAAATGAAGGCTGTGCATTTTTCCAGGTGGCCTGTAGGAAAAGCAAGCCCAGGCTGCACATCAGAGGTGATCATTTTTATTTATTTCCACGGAGGCAGCGTTAAAAGAAGAGGTGCGGGCGGCGGGCCCCATTAACAAAGGCCCCGGGCAGACGCTGCTCTCGGGGAAGGGCATTCCCCGCGCCCAGCCCGCATCCATCCTCCCGCCCGTGGCCTGCGGGGACCCGCGCCCGGCCCAGGGGCCGGGGCCGAGGAGGCACGGCGAGGAGCTGCGGCTCAATCCTCTTCCGGTAGGAAATCATCTGACACCCGCGGAGCCTGTTCGGAGAGCAGCGAAGTCAATGGTTCAGCCGAGCATCCCGCGGCGCCCCGAGCGGGCGGCGGGCAGGAGGGGCAGCGCACGAGGCCGGGCCGCGCTCGGGGCTCACCCCGAGCAGATGCACAAAGCGGGAGGGAAATCGCAAGCCCACCCGACCTCCCCACCCCCCCAACCCCGCGCCGCGCGCATCCCCGCAGACACAAGGAGGAAAAACAACAACAACAACAAAAAGAAAAAAAAAAAAGAAAGAAAGAAAGAAAAAGAAAGAAAAAGGAGAAATGAATTTAAAAAAAAAAAAAAAAAGCGATTTTACCGGGCTCAAAGTCGGGGATGCGCGCCTGGTATTCCGCGCCGACCCTCATGCCTACATCTGCAACACAGAGCGGAGGGAGGGAGGAAGGGCAGCGGTGAGCGGCCGCGCGGCCGTCCCAGCCCCGCGCCGCGCGGGGGGGCGGG
>NC_034411.1:22176536-22189951 GCF_002078875.1 Numida meleagris
GGCGGGCGGCAGGGGTGGGGGGCGGGGACTACTTTTTGGCGGCGCAGGGATCCTGCTAAGGACGTGGCGTGCCGTGTGCCGCGGCCCCGAGCCTGGGCCTCCGGTCGCCATTGCGGCGGCGGCGCCGTGAGGGAGAGGTGGGAGTGAGGTGTGAGCCGCCGGGCGGAGGTGGGCAGCGCTGCGGAGCCGCCCTGACAGCCACGGCTCCGGGGACGCTTCCAGGCGGGTCACGTCGGGCTGAAGGGAGGCGGGCGGCAGGCAGGGATGCCTGCTAGCTGCAGGGGGATGGCGGTGGGACGCGCTGCTGCCTTCTCTTTTCAAACTGCTCGTTTGCCTGTTTATTTATGTTTTCAATGCTGGCTCAGTGTACAGCATCCGTTTCGTGTCAAAACCGCGCAGGTCTTAGGGATGAACTGCTGAGAGCACCTCCAGAGAGAGCCCTGCTCGCAGACGTGGCAGCGGGCACGTCGGGTCTGGGAACGTGTCAGCCCCCGTTTATTTCTGCACAAATACACATCGCTGTGGCTGTACTCTAAATATACGCTAAAGGTATTCCTAATGGTGTGGTTATAATTTGATCTCCTGAGGTGGAAAAAAAAAAAAAAAAGAACGAAACGAAACGAAAAAGGCATAAGCTGAAGTTCCCGCTGCTGTGTGTCGCAGTCAAGCCCCCGGCTCTCACGCAGCGCAGCCTGAGTTCTGCTGTGTCACTTCTCAGCCCTTCCTTCCCAGCGCTCCCCGGCAGCCGCCTGCCCGAGCTCTTCCATTTTTTTTATTGTTAAGGAGCGTTAGCTGGAGCGATGCAGCCGCTGTCACGCAGCGAGGTTAAGGAGGAATGATGGAGCGTCCGGAGTGCTTTACGCTAGGGCTGCAGCGTGATGTGGGTTGCCACGTCTGCAGGGAGCTGTCTTCTGATGCTCGTCTGGAGATCAGCCCAATACGGTCAGATTCTGAACCTGTGAAGAGTGTCTGATTTACGGGTGCGTATGGCAGAAAAATAGCATTGAGTATTGGAAATACTGTGGTCTTAGAACTGTTTTTGTGAGAGCTTTTGGAAACTGAACATCAAAAAGGAGATGAAAATAAATCCGTGACTCCTGTGTGCTTACTGTTCGATCTGTGTAAGACTGTAGTAGGGAGAGGTAGGAAAAAACATAGAAGAAAGCAAAAACCCAGAGATGAGAAGAAGCCATATTCCTCATCATGCTGCAGCTATTCTTGGAAGAATCGTGGAGAATGTGGGTGAACCAATTACTGCTGAGGAAAAACTTAACGGCAGAAAGGGCTGCCCTGTGGATTTAAGGGCTGAATTTTGCTGTTCAAGACATTGTCTTATTTTTTCAAGACAATTTCCCCGTGATTGGTTTGCGATCTCACTGTGTGTCTCATTTCCCTTCTTATCCCAGAAATTTCTGAATTGTTTGCATATTTCACGCAAAATTAACAAAGGAATCATAGAACCATAGAATCGTTTGGGTTGGAAGGGACCGTTAAAGGCCATCCAGTCCAACTCCCCTGCACTGAATAGGGACACCTACAGCTGCACCAGATGCTCGGAGCCCCCCCAGACTGACCTTGAGCATCTCCAGGGACGGAGCATCCACTTCCTCTCTGGACAACTTGTTCCAGTGCCTCACCACCCTGACTGTAAAAAACTTCCCTATTTCCAATCTACATCTCCCCTCTTTTAGTTTGAAACCATTTCCCCTTGTCCTATCACAGCAGATCCTGCTAATGAGTCTGTCCCCTTCTTTCCTTTAGCCCCCCCATTAGATACTGAAATGCCGCTCTCAGGTCTCCTCGGAGCCTTCTCTCCTCTAGTCTGACCAGCCCCAGCTCTCTCAGCCTGTCCTGGTAGGAGAGGTGTTCCATCCCTTGGATGAGTTTTGTGGCCCTCCTCTGGACAAAGTGGTGGTTTTGCAGACCAGCAGTTCCCATACGCTTGGTAAGGTGGCTGAGTACCTGCAAATGCCTCAGCAGTGGAGCCAAAAGCTGTCACGTGGTCTTCTGTTTTAACATGCACAAAAGAACTAATGTAAGGGAAAGCACTCACAAGTACCAGAACCACAGGAAAAGCTTCAGCCAGGATTTGCACTTTTTAAATCAATAAAACAAACTCGCAGGAAGCTGATCAGCTTTAATTCTGGTCCTTCCAGCACTGGCCAGTTGAGTTTCCTTTAGCTTTACTTTCGAAGGATGTGAGATTTCCGCATGCGTACAGCATTATGAGTGTGCATGCCCAACAGTTCTCTCGGCTGATGTAGCCACTGAACGTTTTAATAAGTTCATACAGCTTCCAGGAAGAGAGACTCACCAGCAAACATTCTGAAGGGAACCTGAAAGGAAGAAAGGTTTTTGTCAGTAGGGTTGGGAGGGGGGTTGTCTTAAGAGCTTGCTTTTAATGGCAAGTGTTAAAACTACATTTTGGAGATTCCGTGGGAAGAACATAGGTTCCCCAAATAACCACTTCATAGTTAGCAAATGCCTGTAGTGAGGTTTTTTTTCTGCATAAGGAGTGGTTAAGACTATTTTTTGTCCTGTATTTCCTTATTCTTTCTAAGCACAAGCCACAGAGCACAGCAGAGCGATCGAGCCAAAGCATTCAGAAGATGCAACTTGAGCTTCCTTTTGTCCTCTCCCAAACCAGAAGTATTAAAAGTTTAAAATACTGATGTTTCCGCTGTCTGGACATTCTTCTTATGATCCTGGCAGTTTTTGAACCTTGGAGGTGAGACATTTCTTCCTGCATCCAAAACCATAGTTTGAATGGACTGCTGGAGTACCACGTGAATTGAAACAGGGAGGAAAGGAAGCTGAGGAATGGAGAAAGGTTACAAAGGAAGAAGGCGTAGAGTCTTCTGTCTTTAACAGAATTGCTAAAAGGCATTAGCAGAAGTAGAAGATGAAAGGGAAATAGTGTTCCCTGTCCATGAATGAACTGATCTTCTAACCCGTGCGGCTTCTGAGGTTGTTCCACAGTGGGCTGAGGCCTCTTGTAGCCCTCTTTGTTAGAGTAGGTTCTGAGAATCTGTAGTTGGTCTATGATCAGGCTCGTGGGCTGTGAGCTGCTGCAGTTTGTTAAGATGTCCTTGCACCGAGGGATGATGAGAACGTTCACTGTGTGGAGGTGCGTGCTGAGAAAATGAAGTCTGGATATTCAGAACAAAATAATTTCTGAAATCACTGGATGCTTTCATATGCCTGTATTACTATGTCCATCTCATCTATGAAGTTTCTAGCATATCAAAAGTACTGCAGATCACATGCTTGACTTTTTTTGTCATATAGTCACAGTTATGTACCTTTTAGGTTTGTTCTCTCTTTTTTTATTTTTTCTTTTTGGAAGACCATCCTGACATTCCCCCAGCTTGGGAATGTCACTTAATACAGTCTAAGATCCGTGTCTGTTACGGGTCTCTAGAAACAGGTCAAATTAGTTTGTGTTGATTCTTCAGGAAATTTGTGAATATATAAAGTGTCTTGAGTGAAACAGAGGAAATGGTATGAGAAAACCTTCTGGCATAATCTAGCCTAGAAACTTGTGCTTTAATGCAAAGATTTATAATTTCCTTCAGTATGAATGTTTCATAAAGCAAAGTGTGTACTTTGTCTCTCTAAGTACATCAAGAAAAGCATGCCTGGAATCAAGGTAATTTCAGATAAATTACACTGCTTGGAGCTTGTTCACTGCTCTGCTGGAAAATATATAGGTGTTACTTGTCAAGTACTGTGTTTCTTTTATATTAAACACAGCTCAGCCTGCTGGATGGTAAGTGGGGGTCTTGGAATTGTATAAGGTGAGATTTATTAGTTTCTTTAGACTGACTTTGATGCTCTGTTCTGTGTGAAGTTCTCAGATTTTCCAAAGACTTCATGCTTTAGTGAAACTGCTGGAAGGCTGTGGAAGCCACGAGTTTTCTACGGCGCTGGAAAATCATGCCATCAGTCTCAAGCTGGACACTTACTAATGTTTCTGAATTCCAATATTAATGTTTTTATTATGGCTGAAATCAGGAAACAGAGCAAGAGTTAAACTTTGTTCTATAACTGATCAACAAAATGCAACAATAAAGCATATGCTAACTGACAGTGCTGTTGATACCTCCCAGCTGAGATGTGGGAATTCAGCTTTGTTTGCTTTATTTCTGTTGTGCTGTCTTCTCTCTACAGGTTTCATAAGCGATCTGCTCTCCATATCTGGACAAAATTACTCTGGAATTTAGTCAGTGTCCCAGAGAATAGGCTATATGAATAAAGACAGTCGGTAACTTCTCTGTGGGAAATGGAAAAAATCATGTTGCAGTTTCTTTGAGAAGTCTAATAACTTCAGAAATTGTAGATTCTGTGTTTGAATGCCTGCCACCAGCTGGCCAAATCATGCTCTCCTGAAACCTTTGCTGAAATTGGAGGCTTACGCTGTGTGGAAGGATGGTGGTGGCTGTTTGGACCTGGTACTCAGTTAAAAATAGCATTTTGAAACCACATACTGCACTATGGGATGGCTTATCTAAGAACTAGTCTAGTGGGTTAGTACTATGTCCATCTTGTTTTGTTTTGTTTTGTTTTGTTTTAAATCCTGACAACTACTAAAAGGCTGCAGAGGAATTAATTTTGGAGCTGATGCCATAATCTGCATTCCTTCTTGGCAAGAAGCCTGTTCTTGGTCTTCTAAAGATTTGTTAAAGCTCTGAAGTGTAAAGCTTGGTATCTTTTGAATAAAATGCTAATTGCATTTTCAAATCTTTTAGGTACATGATGAAAGTATCTGTTCCAGCTTTATGTATTTGTAGATTCTTCTTTTCAGTGACTTGCTGTAGTGAGTTCCACTGACAATGTGTGCTGACTTTTTTATTTTAATGGAAAAAAAAAAGTACACGTACCCTCTTTTTATTGATGGGTGTTCGTGCTTAGTGTTTCAGACTCAACGTTTCTGTGCAGGTAATCTAGATATCTGTTAAGCTGTCCCATTTACAGACAGTAAAGAGGGTCCTGGGTTCATCTAGATACCGTGGTGCACGGTGGGAAAAGCCTGAGTTTAACTGGCTTAACCTTATGTTACATAGACAACCTGGGAGAGCAGGACTTCGGTCAGTTTACAGACGTGGTTTAACTGTTTGTATCTTCCCATACCCTTGCCAAAGTAAGTTCTGGTAACAGCCATCAGATATGTCTTTGAATCAGAACACTGGCACTTCGTATTGTCAGTGAGGATTCTCAGTCTCTGCATTAACAGCCCAGGTGCGTGGCTGAAATGGCAGCTTCTCTTTACAAATAATTTGGCTTTAAGGCTAGTTGTTTCTCACTGAAAAAAAAAAACCACACCAAAAACAACATACTAATTGTTCTGGACTGTGCAGTGAAACGCAGCTTTCACCAAAGTGATACTTCAAGATGTTGAACTTCCTTAAGAAATGTCTTTCACTTCTCCTGCACTGCATGGCGATGGGATGTGTGACTTCTTGGGCACTTTGTTTTCTAGAACAGTCAAAAACACAAGGCATGTTTTGATTTCACTGGTTTCATGCACTTAGTGAACTGCATGGTAAACTTACTGCTGTGTAACCCAAAGAGGTGACCATTTGCTACAAGTTAATAAAGTTTATGTTGTCTCCTGTTTCCCTCCTCCTTTCCTTTCTGACATGGAACAGCACAAAGGGACCATACTGGGAATGACTTGATCCTGGGCAACTGGCTGTAGGCAGCCCTGCTTGAGCAGGGGGCTGGACCAGATGAGCTACAGAGCTCCCTTCCACCCTCAAGCTTTCTGCCATTCTGTGTTTTTTCCCCTTGCAGTTTTTAATACTGCTCACTTGCTTCCTTGATGGAAATATATTTTAACATATACTAGAATGAAAAAATATGATCTACACTGCTGTGTTGTGTGCTTAATCCTGAAAAAGAGAGAATCTCCTCCCCCAGCAGATTACTATTTAATAAGGATTCATATGAATGTAACCAACATTAGGGATAGCAAGGAAGGGTTAATTAGGGAAATATCACTAATAGAATGTGAACAAACCCGGTAACAGTACTGTAACTGTACTACCCACATACTTAAGCAGTGACAGGACCCCTACATGAAGTCACGGTAGGAATAATCTTGAGAGATCTTAAAGATCCTAATTTACCACTTAAGACCTCATTTGAGAAAACAATGTATCAATGTTTGAAAGAAACTGTAAGGAGTGGTGTAATAACAAGTAGCAGCAGCTTGTTTTGCTATATGTCTTAGGCCTTGGACTGTAATATTAAACATGTAATGCTAGAACATGGTGGTACATCCAGCTAAATTTTGTTCTCTGTAGCTTATCCTACCTGGCAAAAAAAACCAAACCAAACCAAACCAAACCAAACCAAAAAAAAAAAAAAAAAAAAAAAAAAAAAAAAAANGCTATATGTCTTAGGCCTTGGACTGTAATATTAAACATGTAATGCTAGAACATGGTGGTACATCCAGCTAAATTTTGTTCTCTGTAGCTTATCCTGTGTAGCAATAAAAACAATGCCTGAAGTTTTCTAGGTAACCTTAAGCCTAATCGTAATGTTAAAAAAAAAAAAAAAAAAAACAAAAAAAAAAAAAACTGGAAAATAGTACTGACTGTATATGACCAAAAGAAGGCTCCTGATGTATTACAAGGATTACAAGAGGTAGGTAGGTTGGTTGGTTGGTTTGCATTTTTTTTTTCCCCCATGGTTTCTGTAGACTAATAAGTAGTATTTTGTAGAAGAACCTGTGTCATGGAGCTGTGCTGAATACTGGAGGCCAGCATGTCTGGACTATGTAGATTCCAAAATAATTTTGCTATTGATGCATCATTTTGTTTCCTACTGTAACTATTGTTTGCCTGATGCAATGATCTGTAGTTCAGGTAGACAGTTTAGGAAGGATGAGCAAAATGCTCCATTCTGAGAATATAAGATGGAGGTGCAAGCCATGCTAACACAATTTTCAATTCTTATTCTGAAATATGTAAGAATTATTTTTTTATGTGGGAAAAATATTATAATACCATTTCACTAGCTTTTCTAGGATTAAAAATGGTTTTCCTAAGTCTCTATTCTGTTAAAGAAAACTAATTGATGTAGTTGTGTCTGGATCTCTTCAGAGATCCCACTAGGGATCCATTCACTGAAGATGCTGCAATACTGCCTAAGGCATCTTTGATAGACAATGTTTCTGCTGTTTTACCACTTCTAATCTATATGTGTCCATGCCCATTCACTCATTCCCTAACTTCACCTTACATTGTGCTATATACTGTATTTTGGTCAAGTAACTGAAGTTAGATTTGGATATTGTCGTGCATTCTTTTAAAGACTGCCCTGATATTTCACCATGTGACTTTACACAGAAGCTTTTGTATCAGCTAACTGGTGTTACTTGCCTTTGCCTCACAATAATCAGTGGAAGCACATCAAGAAAATCCTCTCTGTTTATTTAAATGCTTTGAATTTCGTAGAGCATCTGTATTCCTGTCTGAAAATCTGTAATATGAGCTTCTTATGAATATTGTACCTGGCAGTGCTTGAGCTGAATACATCACAAAAAACATTAACCAACATTAGAAGAGGCACTAAAGAAACCCTCACAGTAGGTATCCAAATGTTAACAAAAATCAATAGCACATCTGACATTAGGGTCACTTGCTATCAGTCACTAGGACTAGGTATGAGTCCACGGCCATTAAAGACCCTGGAAAAAATGCCATCAATGCAATCAAACTTAGAAAATTAGGATTTTTTTTTGTGAGCGCAGCTGTAGAGGATAGCAGTAAGGAATGACTTAGAATGAGAAAATCACTTATCTCAGTGTAAATAATAATAAAAAAAGTTGTACTGAGCTAGTTATAGTTATAAAGTTGTGGGTTTCTTTTCAGACTTGTGCTTGTTGTTTGGCCGCTGAAGAGTGAAACAAAGTTCTAACTACATAGAAAGCAAACACTGTGGTAGTCCACCCTGCTGGCAGAAAGTCAGGAAGTGGGAAGTACTTGGTGAAATGTTGGGTTCAGTAAGACTTTGAAATGAAGTGACATGTGGGTTTTTCTTCCTTTATTTTTCTTGTCTAAATTTGTTTTGTTTTGTTTGTTTCTGTTTTCCTGGTGTGGGAATGGGGGTGGAGGGTGTTGGCTTCTGTCTGTTGACAGGCCTTCTTAAACTGAAATCCTGCAAGCAACAAAAAAAGGTCAGTAAAGTTGGGAAGCAAGACATCAGCTCTATAAAATATTTAACTCCAAAACAGAAGTTCTAAGTACATGTAAGGCAGCAGCAATGAAATACAAGCCCCGTGCAAGAAACTCACTCACTGGGCACTCTGAAATGCATTTCTTGGAGAGGCTACAGTAAACAAGAAGCTAGCAGTCTGTTTACCAGTCAGACTCATAGAATGCTTACGTCCAGATGAAAAACAATGTGTTTTTTGAGATTGTTCTGCTTTTTAAATGAAGCTACGGAATTTAGACTGTGTCTTATAATTTGAGGAGTCTTTCTTACTTAGGAATACTTTTTTATATTAGACTCTTAGAAATTGTTGAGAAATCGTTGTATAGTAGGATCCAAAGTTTGTTCACAAAGCTAATAGTGTTTTGGACCAATGGCAGCAGCTAAAAGTGAATGTCCTAGGACCAAAGTAGAGATAAGAGTTGGAAGAGCTGCTAGCTGGCACAAGCATGTTCCAAACTGAGAGTATTTTTTCCAAATCTAGTCCTAAAACAGCTAGGTTTTATTTTTATATTTTTGCACAGTATCTTATGAAAATGTAGGATTTGATCCTACATTCTGGTAGCATTTTAAAATATTGTTAAATCATGAGTTACTGAACCACAGTTGAGAGATAAATATAGGCAATATAATAGCCTACTTATTTCTTAAGAAAAAACGTTCACCTAGGAACTATGGGATCCCAGGCATCTCTCAAGACATGCAAACAGAAACCTTTATTACAATTACTTAGAGAGAGCCCCTGCATTTTCTTAGTGTTCAATCAAACTGCATCTAATTTGCTTCTGTTTGCCTTGATTTATATTGACCCATGCACAGCAAATCCAAAGAAAACTGAAATACAGAATTAAAATGTTAACAAAAAGCTTGCCAAACGTGGAACCAAAGGAAATGCAGATAATTTATTTTTCTCCTCTGAGTAATAACACTTTAGTTGGTCACTGCCTCTGATTTGAGACTAGGAGAGACCATGGGCAGGAGAGGGTTGAGCCAAAAGGTTTGGCTAAGTACACCTACAGTCAGGACGCTTCTATTTTTTTTTTCCCCCTAAAACTGGAAGGACTGTGTGTCAGCTCCTGCTGAAATAAATGAAGATTGACATACTGTCCAAATAGGGAATAATTTCCTATGCCCTTTTGAGCAGTTCTAAGAAAGAACAGTTCTTTCCTGTTAGCCCACACTCCAAATGCTACACGTATAAATAAAAGACTGGCTGTGTACTCTCTCATCAGTTTTATTTTGAGTATTATCCACTGAGAACATAGGATTTCATAGTTATCTTTCCATATTTGTTCCCCATAAAAAGTCTGGAGGAAATTCAGTAATTCCATAATTGGGAAAGTCCACACTTAATTTTTGACAAATTTATTATGGCTGTTTGAGAGCACTAGCATTCCTCAGTTCTCAGATCTACAGTCTGCTGCACAACTAGGTTATTTCTTTCAGTTAGAAATTTCATTTAATTTTAGGGAGCAGAAATAATTGGACCTTAGGAACCTGAGGCTGAAATGCGGCAGTGTCTGGAGCACCTTGGTTAAAATGATCTGCAGAAAGAAACGTAGCAGTTTCAGTTAGATGCCCAGAGGTTTCCCCCAGTTCTTTCCTTTTTGATAGTCATGCATGTATTTCTTATAGTCTGGACTCACTACTGTTTTAAGGCATGACTTCTGCTCCTCATTGCTCTTTCTATAACATAAAAAGTAGTGTTAATCCCAAGTAACTAAGCACCCATGTATGTAATTGTTAGACTGGGGCTTCAGCCTGTAAACTCTGTGGGTAAGAATCTGTGGATTAATTAACGCGTTATTGATTTTGTGTGATGTATTTTTTTTAATGTCCATATGGCAGACTAACTTGTGTGCTACCTTCTGTACTTTGTTATCCTATCGAATAGCTTATTTCATTTTGACAGGGTCAAGAAATATATGGTAGCATGCAAATGGAACTCAATTCTAAGATCCAATGTTCCTTTGGCTTTCAGGGCTGTTGGCAGTTTGTTATAACTTCGCGTTGTTACAAATGCTATTTTTTGACGGTTAACTTTTTCAATGAAGAACTGAAGAAGGTATGCAAAGCAGGGTAGAAATTAAAAAGGCCTTGAAAAAATCTTGAAGTTTTCAACATAAATTTAATTAAATGTGTAGCATTTGAGACTTTCTTAACCACACTATATTCTTTTACAGTTTTGGTGCTTTGAAGGTGAGGTGACAAGTCCCAAAGAACTAACAGAGACTCACAGTAAAAGTGGAAGAACCGGGTTTGTTCAGACTTAGAAGTGGCAAAGCAGACTGAGGAGCTTTGTGGCAACTTTTCACATATTTGAAGCCTTGCAGAAAGATGGGTGAATTTGTGTCCACAGGAGTTTTTATTAGCTTTAAAGTCTGAATGGCTTAGCTGTATTTTATGAAAAGCTTTCTTATCTTGAGATTGGCTGGGGGTTGGAGCAGATTACCTAGAGGAACCGTTTGGCTGTTGAACGGGAAGGTTTTAAAGGAATTTACTGCAGTATCTCTCAGGAAAGAACCTTGTGGAGAGATGGAAAGAAATGATCTCATGGTCTCTCTCCTCTGCTTACATTTTTATTTTTTAAGTACCATGGGTTTAAATGACATTTCACAAATAGTACATGGAACTAATGTTTTTATTAATGGTAGAGTTTTCAGGGTGTTTGTATGTATCAGCACAGGAACTTGCAGTCATGTTACTGAATGAGTTGGTGTAAGTATGGATTGCTGCCAAAAATGGAGGTCTCAGCTGGGTTTCCTCATTTACCACTGGTGCTGGGTTTTCCTGTCAGGATGGTTTTCAGTTCAAGTGGGTGACAAATGGACACGGTTTAGGTGAAGGCAACTCTGTACTTTGTTTTGGAACAGCTGCCCAAAGTGACTGCGGAACAGCAGGTTAAGGCTCTGCAGCTAGAGGGTGAACTGGGGGCTTTTTCAGGGAAAAAACATGCTGAAAGAGCATAATAGTAACATCGAGCTGAATGTGCCCTCTGATGGATGGTAAGAGGTCATAGTTTGCCGATCACGTTAGCCTTACTTGCAACGTCACATAGTAATTTCTGTCCGATAGGTTTTAGCAAACAAGCAGATTAAGCAGTCTGAGTTTTCAGCTTTAAAAAAAGAAAGAAAGAAAGAAAGGAAAAGAGGTCTCACCCATCTAAAAATGAATCAGAAAGACAGTGTATGTGCGCTACCTCAAGTGGGGCCTTGCTTCCGACTTTGTGCTATTTGCAAAATTTACAAGTAGTGGCAAGGAAATGACTACAGAATTCAAAATATTCACAGTGAAACACTAATATGGTGTCCCTCTGCTCTGTGGTGAAAATATCACATCGTGAGCTGGAATCATATTTTGCGGTGGGGAGAAAGACTAAAGGAGGTAGAAGATAAACAAGAAATCTTGTGTTTGCTGTAATATTTTACATATTTGCAATGTGATGGCAAGATAGGTGTAACCTCAACCCAGCTAAAATGATGCCTTTGACATGGAATTTGTGGGACAGTCTGATTATCTGAGCTAGGTAATCAGAGGCTGGACCAATTTTTTTCACATAAAATGAATGAATGGATGGGGGAATGAATGCAACACAAACTACAGACACTTCTCAGAGATCCAGAAGATATGTGGTTTTTTCCTCCTTACTTAGCGTCCTCTTGCTCCTGCAGCTGTGTATCTGTGTACCTGCTGATCCAGTGTAACATTTTTTTCTAAAGGCTTCAGCATTTCTGCAGTGCATGCCAGCTGCCAGATATCTGCAAGACCTAGAGAGATTCCTGCCGAGCCCTATGGGTGCTGAGATCGTGTGCCCTCTGGCACAGTGGCTTAGAGGAGTACTGAAAGCCTTTGGAGATCCTAGTTTTTTAAAACCTCAATCTTAGTTGTTAGGAGTTGTGTAAATTCAGTGTCAAAGGTAACATCATGATTTTTCTGGGGAAATGTTTAACGGTCAGTTAGTCCTGCACTGCTGAAGCTGTCAGGAACAGAACAACCTGGGACTTTGTAGGCACAGCTGTTGGGGGCTGAATCAGTGTGTAAAGATGCAAACAAACATTTCCATGGGGTTTTTCAAAATACAAAGTTCAGGGAGTATTTGTAGCCTAATTACAACTTCAGGTGCTCTGCTAACCTGTCTTGATTGCAGTCAGTCCAGGGATATCTATTAGAATGAACGACTGTTAATGAAGAGGCTCCCATGGCAGAGCTACTTCATGAGCCAGGCTCTTAGCAGCCCCCCAGGCTCCAGCTGTGAGAGGGGCAGCCAGCACTAGGACAGTCTGCGACCGAATCTGCAGATCCTGCTGCAACGAAGCTGCCACCCACCTCCCCTGCTTGGCTCCCCACGGTGCCTAGTGTGCATTCTTGTGCCTCAAACATCGTGGACAGCAGGAGGCTGGTGGCAGTAGGCTGCTGTGGCACACTCACATTTGGGTCACAAGCACAGGCCTCTAAGCACAGGGCAGGCCCATCCTTCAGCACAGGGGCCAGATGGCCCTAGCCTCGCTTTATTTGCTCCTATTGTGGGAAATAGGTTCTAGCCATGCACAGGATCGTGCAAAACATATTCACGTCTTGGATATGCGATGTGATGCAGAGCACGGAGGTGCTGCATCTAACGAGGCATTACGGCAAGCAGCTGCCAAGGCCAGCCAGGAGATCTGTCTTTAAAGAGATCTGAGTGCTTTCTGTTTACTGCTAGATGGCCAAAGGGGAAGGAACAAAGTAGTTTTCTCCCTGACTGAAGAATCTTTGTAAATCGAATACTTCAGAGTTTAAGACCTGTCAAAGGTTATATTTAAATAGCTTATCCCACTGCTTCCTCTGAGCTGCTCATCAGTTTGATCACATAGCAGCAAGCAGCGACCTGAGAGCTGTCCTAGGAAGAAGCGAAACGGGGGCGAGCAGCCGGCTGAGGGGCCGAGCCACGCGCTCTGAGGGCAAAGCCCCGCGGGGGGTCCCGCGTGGCACCCACACACTTCTGCGAGAGGCGGAGGTTCCTCCCGCCGCTCTCAGTTTGTGAGGGGCTTTCAAGCACTTCGCCCGCGAGGCGCGAACGCGGAGGGGTCGCCAGCCCTGCAGGGCAGAGCCCCCTGAGGGGCGCCGCTTCCCCTCGCTCCGCGGCCGTTGTCGGCGCCGTTGGGCGGCGGGCTCCCGGACGGTGGCGCTGCAGCACCGGCCTTGCGGCGCGGCGGCAC
>NC_034411.1:22538396-22585419 GCF_002078875.1 Numida meleagris
TGCAGGAGGACCACGTGCTTTCTCCGCCAGGCTGGGAAGAACAGACCCCGCGTCTCCCACGTGGCTTCACCACCCCCTCTCCCGCAAAGACCCCTGGGGAGTGCACCTCCTCCCCTCCCCCTCAAAGGGCCACACCAAAAAAGGTAGTTTGCAGTAATCAGGGAATTAACTCTTTAACTGCCCGTACCTTACATGATGTAATGATGTGGAATACCGACAACAAAAAATCACAAAACCATAACAGAACTACATATCTACACAGCTCTCACAGTTTAAGATGGCATGAATGAGAGTCCTGCTGTTGAGATATGACAGATAGTTGATGAACGAGAAAGCCAAAACCTTAGAAAGTGGAACCAGAAAGCCCTGCTTATATCAACTTAATATAATATTGCCCATTACTATTGATTTTGTGTGCAAGCTCTTCGGAGGTGAGCTCTTTACAGAGCTGTTAATCACTAGGGCCTCTTCATGTCCACGGTGAAGGAACAGGGTGGGGATCTATAAGATAGTGAGGTGGGAAATTAGGCATTCTGCAGTTGAAAAAGCAACCAAAGCTACTGGTTTATCAGATCTCCCTGGAACCTTCTCTTCTGTGGTCTGAAGAGCCCCAGGTCTCTCAGCCTGTCCTTGTAGGGGGGTATTACATCCTTTGGATCATTTTTGTGGCCCTCCTCTGGACATGCTCCAACAGATCCATGTCTCTCCTGTACTGAGGACTCTACATTTGGACGCAGTACTCCAGGTGAGGTCTCACCAGTGCAGAGCAGAGGGGCAGGATCACCTCCCTCGCCCTGCTGGCCCTGCTTCTTTTGATGCAGCCCTGGATCTGGTTGGCTTTCTGGGCTGTGAGGGCATGTTGCTGGCTCATGTCCAGCTTGCCATCCACCAGTACCCCCAGGTCCTTTTTGGCAGGGCTGTGCTCAGTCCTTTCATCCCCCAGCTTGTATTGGTAGTGGGGGTTCGTTACAAGCTATGCCCTAGAACTTACTCTTGTAGGTTCATTTATCACAGCCTTGAGCTGAGTCGCTTGTTTTCATTCATCCCCTGTAAACCATATGGTAATGCTCCATGGATACAACATCTGAATGATGAGACACAAGTAGCATCTACTAAGAGCCTGCATATTAAAAGCTCAGCAGCGTACAGAAGGATTAGCCATCTATGTTTAGAAGAAATAACAACTGTGACAAGAAATATCCATGTAGCAAGAAAAACAATATTAAAAACTGGGAAAGTTAGAAATATAAAAGGTGTGGTATTTGCAGTGAGAGTGAAGTGAGTCTTCCGATAGCTAAGTTAAATATGACACAACTAGGATTAATATGAACCCGCCCTCCAGAGATTTCAGACATAGAGTTACGAATTCTAGGGAGAAAACTTTCAAGTTTATCATTTTTTTTCTCTTGTTTTGTTTCGCTGAATGAAAAGCCAATGTTACACTGCGTTGGTCAGTTTTGCAGATAGTCCCATCTTTACAGGTTTCTCTGTTCTCTGACTCCCAGCCCCCAAAAAGGCTGTCTGTGAAATGCAAAGAGCTTTTATTTTTTTCCATCACTTTAGCTATATATATACAGACAGTATATATGAAGAGATCCTTGCAATTGCCAAGTCAGTATTTCCATGCACACAGAAAAGTCATTTTCCTGGTTTCTTTTTAATGAATCCCTTGCATCTTCAAGAACTTGTTTCATGCTCTATGGCTGGAAAATTACCATTGTGCTTCTAACTGGGGATTCATAAAATCACTTATATAGTAAATATAGTAAATTAATACAGTATTGTAACTTTGTAGCAGTTCACCATTGGATTCATGCTGAACATCTCAGAGACTTCCTCCTAAATACACTATATGTGTTTCTTAACTAATTGCCAAAAACCATAGCTCCTGGTCAGAGCCTTTTAAGGGATTTCTTTACTCATTACCCAGTCTTGCGTCCAATGAAAGCAGAATTGGAAGCTGAGTCCTACTAACCATGGATGTAGGGTATGCTTGGGTACAGTTACTGTAGCCGGAATTAGGTTCAACTGTGCTACCTTAATCATGCTCGAGTCTTAGCAGTCCCTGCACAGTTTGCCCTTTTTTATAAAGAGTCAGCGATTAAACACAAAGCTGTGTTTTGCTTTGGTTTGGTTTGGATTTCAGCATAATATTCTTTAAATGCTGTCTGGCTTTAAGTGTCAGATTATGGGATTTAAGGGGATAGTGAGTCAACTCCCACCTACCTTAGCCATCAGATTGAAACCTCCCATGATTCCTAGTGAGGAGGTGGATAATCCACTGGTAGAAAGGACTCTTCAAAAAATCCCCACTTCAGATTCCTACTGTTTTTAAAACACAGTGGTATGAAATTCAGGAAAAAAAGGCCATATCATAGACAGTTTACTCAATTGTAATTTAAGTTATTACAAATGATGGCCAGATTCCCACTTGACCTCAGATAGAGCAAGTAGCTGACAAAATGTAAAGTTATCCTTCAAGTGTTGCAAATTTAGATGTACCAAGGCTGTAAATCAGATGCAAATCTGATTCTATTATACTGCATTATACACAGATTTTTCAGAGGCATAGGAAGTTACTCATATCTGTACACATCTATATTTAATCCATAGCGCTATTCCTGAAAATACTGCCTTTTCAATTAGATTAGGAAAATAATGCAGCAAAATAAATAAATAAATAAATAAAAATACATCTTGGATTACTATATAACCATCCAAAAATATCCAGACAGAAAACTCTCCCTCCCTGCCTACTGAGTAAATTTTCTAAACTCTATCCCTTGACACCTCTACTCCATGTGAACAGCCAGGAAAGGATCATTTCATTTGTTACAGCCATCTGTATCTTACTGACTTATCCCTTACTTCTTGTTGTTTCCCATAGCCTTGCGAAAGGGTGGGCATAAGTATTGCTCCAGGTTGGTTACATTTATTTCTGTTTGGCAGAGTATTTTTCCTTTGTCTCTTTAAGTTCTATGAAACCGAGAAGACTCAGTGGAGCTGACTTTCACATCACCACAAATGGAGCCAAGGCAGCCCTGTCCAGCAGCCAGCTATCCAGACAGAACCAGCAAGGAGCTGGAAACTCCACACACACTTCTTGGCTACCTGGTTTGATCCTTTGGCTGTGGGGTCCTGTTCCCTCTATGCATATGCCCTGTCTGCATCTGCCTCCAAATTGTATTGTAAACAAAAAACTTACAGTTACTTTCCTATCTGAGTATATGGATGACATTTTAAGGATTAAGTAAACATATTGCTCGACAGGAGGAGCCTTCCTCTGACAAAACTTTTTGTATGTTTTATCAGAGCAGCTTTCTTGCTCTGTGCATTGATTGCCTGCTAATTTATCTCCACTTTATCTTTTACCCTTTCTTGAAGAGAGGGTAGTAACACAGAAGGAGCTTCCAACTCATACAAAATTGATTTTGAGAAGAAGACAGACATCTTCTATTTTGCTTGTGTGTTTATGTAACAGGCTATAAATGTATATAAATGATAAGAAGTACTCTGACATACTTGAAGCATTTTTTAGATTGTTCTGGAGACGGTGCCTTTCAATAGGAAAAAATTCAAAAGCTCTCTTGGTGCTCGTGCAAAATGCCAGCAACATCTCACCCTTTGCAGATAATCTCTTCATATAGTGGTGCTAAAATATTAAGCAAAATTGCATTGAACTCATAAATATTTACAGCTATTTTAAATGCCAAAATTTTGCTCTGCGACTAGCACAAATCAAATGAGTAACATTGTGTACAATAAAAAAAAATGGGTCACTGCCAACTGTGGCTTAAAACTGCAACATGATTTGCAGATACATTGAACTGCTGCCTGAGGACCAGGTACAGCCTTCAGCACACAACATCTTCATTGACTACTGTAGGTTTGTAACAGTTCTCAAGCCTCACATCTCCCATGGACTGCCATAAGCTTCCAAACTTCTTCAGTCTGAGTTGTGATGCTTGTAGTGGCAAACGGGAAGGGCATTTCCCTCCCTTGACATGGAAAATTAGGACCAGCCCACCCAGAGGATGCAAGCCCTACAAGAGGGATCATCATGACTCTAGCCTGCCTACAGGGTCACCATTTCTGGACAGTGGCTTAAATGGCTGAGTCAATTTAATGCAAAATGCAGACTTTTTTTTTTTATAGGAGACAGAGACCCAGAAAAATCCTTTCCCTCATGTCCCAGATGCTCAGTACAGCATCATACAGCCCTTTATGGCCCTATATAGAATGCGTCTTGGCCACACAAAAGGCACTTGAGCTGCACAACTGCCCCTGGCCTATGCTCTGAGCCACCACATGCCACTGTCACTCCCCACTGAGTTGACTGTTTTCAGCTGAAATGCTCTGTGGCCATTTTGAGTAAAATATACTGAATAAAATCTCTCTTTACCATTTCAGTTGCAACATTCTTTCCACAAGGAAACAGTGGGGAGCATTTCTGGTTTCCACTTTCTGTAGCTTTTTCTAAGGAAACACTGGGGTGAATAGCTCCCAAAACACAGCTGTAGGTCCTGCAGTATGACTTAAGCACTTAATCTGTCCTGATTACTTTATAACAGAATGCAGAACACCATTCTTGTGAGCTGTTTGCATTAACGCTCACCCTTGAAATGCACTATTTATTGTCAAAGGGTTTTCCAAGCAAGCATTAATTTTCCATCATCCCATCAAATTACATAGCAAAACAAAGTAATGTTATCACCATTTTACAGATTTTTAAAAACTGAGGTGAAGAGATCAACTGATTGACCCAAAGCCTTAAAGAGAGTCGTAGTCATAGCTGGGACTGGGAGTTTCAAGATTTGTCTTGTGCTCAGAACAATTCTTCACGCTTCCCCTCTGAAGACTAACTACTGCCAGTACCAGTCCAGCTTTGTCATCCTTCAGGGCATTTTCTTTCCTGAACTGAGAGGAGCTATGAGAATGGCTTTCTCACCACAGCCAACAATCCTTCAGCTGCTGGGTTATTAATGCCCGGGCAATGACTGCTCTTGGAGCGGTCTATTTGGATAATTGGGTTTTAAAAATGTGCTTTGAGAAAAGTGTTCCTTTTTAACTAATGAATGTTTACAGGGAATAAATTTGTTAAAATAATGCATCAGTATTCTTCACGTTAATAGCTGCTCTCATTTACGGCCATTTTCTGAAACCAGGGAATCAACAGGAGAGGCAGATGAAACAACTGTAAGCTAGGAATCTACCTTCTTTAAGGGCATAAATGAAGAAATTGCTGTTATTATAGCTTGAAAGCAAGTAATTTTCAGGGGTATTTTCTGAAGTGGGGAGAAAATAGGTAGAGAACTATGATATTATGGTAAAGACTGCTTCAGGAGGGCACTTATGCTCCCCTTTTGAGATGCCTGCTATCTATGATTCCTCAAAACATTATTGTTAAGATGAAAAACATTCAGTACAGCCTCAGAAGAATTTAAAAATTTGCACAATGTTTCAAGAGAATAAATGTGACCTATTAGCGAAGAATACTTTTCAACAGTAATTTTCAACAAATTGGTTTGTTTTCCACTACTGTGTAACATCAGTGTCTTTTCTTTTTCATTAGAACTAGTCACTTTTGAGGCTCAGAGTGGAAGAAAGGAAAGAAGAAAATAATTGTTAAAAGCAGCTTAAGTGCATACAGTACAAATTTCGATCATTTTCTGCTCTGTTATTCTTGGTATTGCTCTTTCTGAGGAAGATACTGGCAAATCTTGTTTATGACTAATAGCTTCTTCCAGTGTCCTCTGTGAATCCCAGATATTCAGTCACAAACTGTGCAGGAGCAAAAGTTGTCAATTTCCAAATGACCTTTTTTGAACCCCATTCAAAAATCTGCAGTCACTTAAACCTCACTCGCTTGACAATACACACACCCACACAAACAGGACACTATTCTCTATTCATCATGCTTGAAAACCATGTCTGAACTTGTGTGTTAGAAAAATAAAATAGAACACATGGACTTAGCTGTGGGATAGATATTTCGCTAGTATGGCCCACGGCATTTTATTTCATTTTTGTTAACAGCACACAGAATAGGTGTGGCATAGTTTCAAAACTTAGGACAGGTAATGTCACTTTCCCAGGGCAATACAGCTCTTCTCTAACATTGTTCTAAGTTGGCAGACAGTACATATTGGCTATGTTGCAGTTCCAGTGTCTGAACCAGAGAAACAAAGCAGCACAGTCTCTACCACCTTCCAGATCGTAGTTGGATTGGAAACTTAGACTGAAACTAAGTCAGCTTGATAAGCAACGGATAAGAAAATTTTACTTGAGCACAGAACAACCCACAAACAAGAAGGACAAGCCAACAGTGCACGGATCCAGACCAAGTACTCACAGAGAAAATCTCCCAGGCTGAGAGTGGAAGGTGCTGCTGGGAAGCCCTGCAGCCCAAGACAGTGCAGGAGCCAACAGCAGCTGCCCCACAGTATTGGTGTAAGCCCATGAGCACATAGCACCAATGAGATCTCTGCAATGTTTTCTGCCCTTCAGTCACACTTTGGTAGGCAAGTAGGCCAACAGAACTATGTAGCCATTTCCTACTTCTGACTGCACTTCTCCAAATGAATTACTTCCCAACCAAGACAAGTCCTTCTTAGGTATATAAGAGAAGTTTTTTTTTCATCTGTTCAAGTAGAAACGTCATAAAGGCCCATTGTCTTGTAGATATAAATAGATCTGCTAAGTGTGGAGCTGCTTTTCTTCATTTGGACAGATACCTTGTTACCTTTGCCTGGCAGCAAAGAGGTGATTTTCATTAGGTACACGTATGCAATAGGCTTTCAGGAACAATTAAATTATTCAGTGAGAGAAAAAGTAGAGGTTAATACCAGTCCACATGGGCTTCATTTGATCACATTTACCTTCTTAAAGGAATTCACTTTGGAGCTGGTGTTTTACCAGAACTTCATCAAGAGGTGACTACTGTTCTCCAAGCACTTAGATTTCAACACATGCTGCTCTCACAGGGAGATGGGAGCTGTGTTTAAGCAACCTTTGAGGAAAGCATCCCCCTCCCGTTACACCCTGATACACAAACTGCACTCCAAACCTCTGCCCCTACTGCAAAGAAAGAGCAGAAAGCCTCGCATGGCTGTTAGCGACCCTTCAGGCTCTAGGTCAGAAAATCACTCAGCATTAATGGAACTTAAGTGCATGCTCAAGTGGTTTGCAGAATAGGACTGATTTGCTCAAATGAGACTTCTGTCTTTGAGGAGAGAGTCGTGCTACCAGCCCAGCTCTCATAGGTGGCTTTATAATAACAAATCACAGAGTGTGTTCCTTAAGAGCATGAAAATACCACCAGGTGAGTAAGCAGATTGCAATTTCAATAGTGTTTTCATCATAAATACTGTGATTTTTTTTTAATTATTATGAAAAGCTCTTTGACTGTCAGTTTAAGTAAATCATTCTCTACAAAGCTTTTTTATTTGTTCTTTACAATTTCCATCATCAGGTATTAGTCTCTTCAAAGAAAGAGCAACTTGTCAGAATAAAAATGCTCGTTTCAGAATGAGAATTAATGAGAATATTTATTCTTTCTTTTCTCTGAAGAGCATTGCAATGTAATAGGTGATATATAGAGAATAACTAGTCCCATTGGAGAGTAAACTCCAAATAACTTTGCTTTTCGCAGTCCACACTAGATGAGCAGGATTTGGCTTTGGTTCACCAACTGAGGAATTATTAATGACCTCTAATTCCAAAATCTTTGCCCTCGCTGATCTGCAAACCTTAAAACACCTAGAGCTGTTTTCAAGGAATTGTTAGAAAAATCGTCCTTTCACTTTTTTTATCTGGATATCATTGTTGTTTTACAGCCATAACACTGACAGCTCAAGCCAGCTGTGTGACTGGATAGGCAGGTTACTCCTCCATATATGAAATGCTAATTGACAGGTCTGTGGAAGGGTTTCTAGCATACACAAGCCCAGATCCCCAACTGCTTTGAACCTGCACAGCACTAAAAACATGAACTAGCTAAGAGTTTTGCCCTTTAATCTCTGAATCCCTACATTAGACATAACAACATGAGGACTGAGTCTGAGGCAGCTGAGCATCACTGCTACCACCAGCACAAGAGGAATAAGTTGTCAGAGTGAAAAAGAATTGCTCAGGGTTGGAAAACCAGCTGGGCAGCTCTACAGGGGAACTGATCTCCATGACAGGGTCTTCACATTATCTCAGCTTACACTACATTCAGCCAAATTTCATGCTGGTCATAGACGCCTTTGGTAATTCATCAAGAGTAAGCAAGTGGGATTTCAGATGTACTCTCACACTGTTCATCATGCTGATGGGGCTAACATGACATGGGCAGCACACAGACACAGATAACTGTTACACTATCCAGAACCCTTCATGCTGGCCTTTGGGAAATGGCTGGGGAAACTACACAGAAATTTCTGAGTTCCGTCCTGATTCATGGTCCAGGACTCTGTGCCAGACTTCCAGGCTTGTCTGGCTCCCAAAGAAGCCTCTGTCATCCTTGTTGTATGTTGAAGTAATCTGTAATGAAATGTGGTAATAGAATTTTTTTTTTCCAGAGCAAGCATTAATGTGGAAATATGTCTGAGCAGGGCATTAGAGTCCCCTAGGAAATTATCTCCCCAGCATCATATTCCCAAGATGATCCCACTTTAATATCAGACTGTGGGCCCTTTGCCTTAAGCCAAGACTGGTCACAATGTGAGAAAAGATTACTTTTGTCTCACAGCCTCTCCTGAAAACAAGAAATCAACTTTATTCTCCCAGTTCCAAAGGACAGAACTGGGAAAATGAACTGCTCATTTCCCCCTGTGACTGGAAACTAATTGCTGCAAAACCACAGCATACAAAATGAAAGGGAAGTAAGACATAAAAACGCAGGCTGTACCAGTCCTGGATGTTACATTAACAGAATTCTATTATCTGTCTGAGAGACCGTGCTGAAAACTTGCTGTATTCCAAATCATTCTCTTCTTTATAATGGGTTAAGGCAGAATCTTGCTTTAGTTTTTCAACATAAACGTCAAAAAATAAATGATTTAAACCAGATGTATGGTATTTGTGCACATTTTAGGGCAGCTCCAATTTAGCAGATGCCTTGTATTAATAATATACAGTTGTGACAGGAAATGTGGTTTAGGTTCCTGGAAAAACATAAAAGCTAATTCCATTACCCCATTTCAGGGTGCCTTTCCTCAAATGCTAAACTGTTTTTGATTAAACGGAAACCTTATAGTGAGAAAACTTTGTCAAGACTATTAACTAATCAGAGCTCATCCTCCTTCATACACATCTCCTCCTGCCAACCTACGTGCTGAGCTACCTGTGAACAAGTCTAAAACACACAGAATGGTCCCACAAAACCTCGAATGCTGCAGACTCCTTTTTCTAAGACTATTTCAATTATTATTTTTCCTTAGATATACTGTGTTCTGCTTCCTGTTCTCTCTTTATTCTGCCTGAATAAGATCCCTCAGTCTGAGGAAACCTTTCAACAACAGCAGCCCCCCAAAACCTCTTACCCACGGTAATGAGACAAATCACAGTAATTGATCTCTAGAGGGAGTTTATTAAAGGCTGAAGCAGAAAAACACTTTCCAGAACACTGCTGCAATGAGCATGAACTCAAACAAACACTCAGTTTGCTATCTGCGTTTTGTCACTTGATACGTTCTGAGCAGCTGGCTTGGAAAAGGCTTTTTCCGGGAAAAGAGAAGCACATTCTGGTGGGTTCAGAAATAATACTGAAATGAATTCATTTCAGCTAACTTTTCCTTCAATGCCATACAATTTATTCTGTTTATGTGTCACCGCATGTAAACAAAAGTTACAGGAGCACATTACTTTCAACGCATCTAAATACACATGTTTTTCACCAGTAAACCTCAATGAAGTCCTGAATTCAGGAATAATACTCTGATGATTAGCAGCTGCTGTTTTATAGCCAAAGAAGGATCGGATATTTAATTCCTACCTGACAACAGAGGATAGTTCAGACAAGAAGCAACGGAACAACCCACACACAAACACAGACAAACATCTACAGCTAATATTGTGTTTGGAGCAAAAGCAAATGTCTGGAGGTGAATTACAAAATTAGAAAAATCTGAGTTTAATAAGAGCTTAACTCAGCTGCCCACAGTGGAAAAAAAGTACTTTGAGGTTTCACAGGGCTCAACCGCTCCCCTCCAAAAATCTCTCCATCAGGGTATCAAATGGCAGCCCACTTAACCAATGAAAAAACGAATCACAGGCATTACAGAAAGCTTGCACTATTTCATCTTGGTGTGGGGACACAACACTGAGGTATTCTGAAAACCAGTGTGTGATTACTACCCCCAGCTAGGTATCACATGCATATGTGGATTTGCTATTATGCCTTCCAAACTGTATTGTTTGTCATGGCACAGTGAATTCCAGTCAGCCTAAGTGTTTGCTGTGAAATCTTAAAAGGTTTCAGTATTGTAGCCTTGGTTTTGAGCTTACATAACACCTTAGCCCAGGTGTTATGTGAATAAATGCATGATCTTTCAGTATCTAAAGAGGGGGCTATAAAACAGAAGGGGACAGACTCTTTAACAGAGTTTGTTGTGATAGGACAAGGGGAAATCATTTCAAACTAGAAGAGAGGAGACTGAGACTGGATAGAAGGAAAAGGTTTTTACAGGGTGGTGAGGAACTGGAACAGGTTGCCTAGAGAGGCGGTGGATGCCTTATCCCTGGAGACACTCAAGGTCAGGCTGAATGGGGCTCTAAGCAACCTGATCAAGCTGTAGGCATCCCTGTTCATTGCAGGGGAGTTGGACTAGATGGCCTTTAAAGGTTCTTTCCACCTCAAATGATTCTACAGTGCTCTCAACAAACCTAAGGTTAGCTTTAGAAATCCGGGGCTGTATCTACTGTACAGCTGACTGGTTCTCACATGTGGCTGTGGTAGTCCTCACAAGAGTAATATTTGGGAGTATCATCAGAATCTCATCAGGAATTGTGTTTGCCAAACGTTTTGGTTCAGTCAGATTAAGAAAAGCCACAAAAGAAGATCTCTCCTTTGAGCTGGTTGAGCAGATGGGGAATGAAAAACTGTTTACCATTTTGAAATATTTTCTTTACCCTTACCATTACTGCATCATTTTACCAATTTATAATAATCAATAATTGTTTTCTGAATTGTTCTGAAGATTGTCCTCTGCAAGCCGTATTTATTATAATGCATGTTGAAGCACCTGACAGTGTAGCAGATGATTTCAAAAGCAAACAAGAGCCACACTCTCTGCCATGAAGAGTTTTCAGCGTAGAAAGGAATAGCTGATGAGCACCTTGATTAATTTGAGTAGTGGAAAATGGTAATTTTATCAGCAGAAATGATAATTTGCTCTGAAGAATGTACCCTGAGATTACTTCTGAGGCCACAGCTGTTATAACACACGCATATATATTTCTCTTTCTGCAGGCGGCCATCAGTCCAGATCATAGCAGAGCCCTGGATCCAGTACCTACTCTAAAATCATACGGTGAAAAAAACTGAAGATTCTTATGAAGAAAATTAAAAGAATAACATCTACTAAAAACCTTCTTAATTTTGATTATAGACATGGCATGGGAAGATTATACCAGATAGTGAAATGAGTGCATGAAAATTGAAACTAAAAAAATGTGAGTTGGAAGAAACCTCCAAAGGTCACCGGCTAGCCTGTCCTCCTGCTCATGGCAGTGCTTCAGAAGAGCTTAGCTTTGCCTAGTCAAGTTTTGGAAGGTTTCAGGGAAGAGGATGGAGAAGTTTTTCCCTAATGTCCCATTTGAAAAACGATATTCCAACAGATTTAATTAATTCACCAGTGAGAGCCTCTGAGAAAGAAGCTAGGAAAATCTAAATGAGCGTTTCACAGAGTGTGAAGAGCATTTAGGAAGGCTGAATGGCTCACAGGGATCTGCACCATATGCACACATTCACATGGTTGACTTGTGGCACATTGTGGTGAGAAATCTCTGAGCATTTTCAGACTTATATCCCAGCACTTTTCACAGTATGGTCTTCAGGGGAAATAGATGTCAAATGGACTTCTCCATTCTGAGCTCTACATACACTCATGAGTATTCTTATACACATATACGTATGCACACAGGAAGACTTTCTGTAGCAAGAAACTGTCAAAGCACTCTCTGTAGTTTTGTGTTGACAACAGAAATAATTTCATGGAAATATTCTGAGTACACTGGAAATTTTGGTAGCCCTTGTTACACTACACATTTCTACAACTAGAATTAAATAAACCTACATGTAAATACTGATTTGTGTGTAGTTGAGTGCATGGGCATAGGACTATATGCCATTTTGAAGTATGGAGAGCTATTCTCACAACTTCAGACAGTATTACAAGGTGAAAAAACATTCTGAGAAGACACCATAAGAAATTTGATAGGTAAGCATTCATACTGAACATACTGATGCAACTAAGGGTTTGAGTACCTGTTTTTGATGTCACATTAGACTTTCTTTTTTCCAACTGATTCCCACTCCCTACTCCATCTTATGTTGAAAAATAAGACTGAATTCATAAGACTGAAACTGGACAAAGATACCCTAGATGTTTGAATCACAGTGTTCCCATAGCTGCTTTGCTTTAGTAATATAGTTGGAAAAAACAGACACCCCTGTGGGACTGACTTCAGCTGCTTTTTTTTTTTAACACTGAAAGCACAATAGAATAAAGGAGAAATATGTCATGACAACCCTGTCAACATTTCCACTGATACAAGATGCTCCCTCAGTAGGCCTATGAGTGACCATATGAGGAAAAGATCAAGGACCTCTGAGGTGCGTGTCTGCATTACAGCTGTAATATACTGCAGAAGTGGCTATGGTGGCATTAAATGAGTTTGCTCCCATGCTGGACACAGTCAAACTGCAGATAAGCCTGCCAAGAAGTGGGGTAAGCCCTCTGCTCATCTCTAGGCCACTGCAATTACATTCATCCCAGTACCTGAGCCAGCTCAGGCATTTCCACAGCACACTGGAGAGTGAACATGACCTTGGGAGTGAAGAACGTGTCAAGTTGAAAGAAAATGAGAACCTCATCAGTACAAACATCAAAAAGTTCTAACTTGACTAGTCCATGTACAGTTGTACTAGAGAGTCTACTTAAATCTAACGCTTTGAAAAGGTCAATAAATACTGTTGCAGTTGGTGGATTTCCATCCATGGCTACTGAGACTTATTAAGAAGCTTAATTTTTCCAAGAAAGAATTACCAAAGAAAAGACGCTGCCAATTTTCTGTGATTTACAAAAACAGTGAGTTTAGATCATCAGAATAGCATTACATCTCTTCTGAAATTTCTGCTGTCCTGTAAAGGACCAAATTATATTCCCAGCCTGAACAGTGTTTATGCTAATATGGAGGCTAAATTTTAAATGGAATCTGATCACACAATCTGATTTGAGAGGAAATCTCTGGGACTTTGGCAAGTGTACAAGCACAGTGAGTTCTGGCACTATGATAATGACAGTGGACAGCAGTGGACAGGATGTCTCCTCAGAGTCACCACAAGAAAGACCCATATCATGGTGTGGATGGCTTTTGGATGTATGTAGGATTATCTTTTTTTTTTTTTTTTCTGGACACATGAAGAGTTACGTATAAGATAGGGCCAAAAGGAAAGTTTGCATAATTAAGGAACATAAAATGTTCCATCTCCTTGTGTTTAGCTTACTGGAATTATCTGGTTATTCTACCAAAATTGTTTAGAATCCATCTCTTTGGAAAGG
Source organism: Numida meleagris (assembly GCF_002078875.1). Taxonomy (NCBI): domain Eukaryota; kingdom Metazoa; phylum Chordata; class Aves; order Galliformes; family Numididae; genus Numida; species Numida meleagris. Next base: position 22,552,163 of record NC_034411.1, read on the forward strand.
GTAAGTAGACTAAGCAGACATAGTTCTGGTAAGTTTTTGCTGCATGTATAGGCATTGCTTGTTTAAAGCTATACAATGTACTAAAAAGACCCAATTTTCCACTTGCATCTTTCGGAGTAGTGAGTAACACAGAAGAAGTGAGAGCCATGAGTAACACTGATGAAGTGAAACTCATTTCCACAACTCAGAGTTGGAAAACACCAGCTTCTGAGGGACTTGTCCTTTATATTTCTGAAGCCTTTTCAAATCCTGTCCTCGCGAGCACAGACAGCTCTGTGAATGAAGTGACTTTGAGCACTGCACAAGTCCATTCAGACTATCCAGCTTGGAGATACATTTGATACGGATCAGTTGTACACACAGAGATGTGGATACAGTCACTGGCTGAAAAAAACCTCAGCTGCAAATTTCCAGAAAGCAGAGGAGCACACTGAGTAAAGCAAGACTGTATGCTTGTCTGATATTTAAACTTTTTACTCGGGGCTCTGCTGTTAGCCCACATCATGCAAAAAACACTGGAATAGACAAATCTCTGGTCTGACCCACTAAAGCTGCTCTTAGGTTCAAAGGGGAGAGAAAGTGGACTGTCTTTTAGCCAATGGGATTTACAGCAATCGTGAGAAAATATACAATTGCCTTTCATTCTGGTTTCATTCACCATTTCAGTCCTTCACTTCTCTGCCTGTGTGAAGCTTAATTAATTCTCTGTACAGAGGGCGAAGTGAATGCCACACCAAAGCTACTGACCTCTAGCTGCTTGTTCCCCTGGACACATACTCACTATTTAGCCTCCTAAAGTCTAAAGTCTTAAACAAAAGAGAAGTCACAGACTGCCTCAGCAGGCAGCCCTGGAATTAAAGTCATAACTTAGCACTCATGCCATTTTGTATTTTAATTTTGAGTTGTTCATTTAGTTTAACTTTTCAGAGTTAAGCAATGGGATATAAAAGACTATTCTGACCTCGGCAACAGAGAACAAAAATGTGAAGTGAGCTCCAAGTACAGAGTTGTTGGTGGAGATCTCAAGGCAAAGCCAGGGCCAAGTGAGTGAAACCACATCTCCCATCTAGATGATGGTAGACAAGTGCCCCAGAGAACTATGCCACAGGAATATATACAGTCTGTGCTTTAACATGAGGTTTCATGATGTAAGTACATCCACAAATAGCAGTAGGGAGCAGGGCCCTGCATACACAATCTGTCTGCTAGGTCTCTGCTCTCCTCACAGAACCTTTCTCTGCTCTCTGCTGCAAGAGCATACATACATTTCCCTTCATTTAGCTTTATGAGATTTGTCAGGCAATGTCCTATATCGACTTCTGATCTTTCATCTGAAATGGAGCAAGCAAGCATCACTCAACCAGCTGACAACAGGGGGGAAAAGCTTTGATACACCAACTTAGTAAAACCCAATGTCCTAGTTGCAAATCCACTGTAATCCCATGTTATCAGAAGGAATCCCCAGTTGTTTGAGAATCAGAAAGCTTTCTGCTATGCTATTATTCTCTCTAACATCCACGCTTCCCCTGCTGCTTCGCTTTTCTTGTGCAGCACAGCAGCATGTGAAAAACCCTGAAACTGAACTGCCGATAACATCACGCCTTTAACAAACTTGCAGACTGATGGATTCCTACCAGAAACAGTGTTCACTGAGCAAGCTGTAAATTTAGAAAGGTAGGCATGTAGCTTGACTGAAGGGAATGTAATTCAAGAACTGATTATATAGTTAGATAAATGCCTGTCAGGACCAGCTGTAGTAAAGAATAAGCTCTCAACATCTCTCCTAATGGAGTGTGGCTCTCCCTAAAAAGAAAAATAAATGTTTTTGTTATTCCAGTCTTCTACCAAAATGTGCTATCGTAGCATATCATCAGGATATGCATGAAGAAACAGGAAAAACAGCGTACACATACGTATGACAATGTCAATTCAAGATATATGGGGAAAAAATACTTCTAGGATTTCAAACAGGTCCATTAAGTCACAGTATCACCCATCAGATATTTGAAGAAAACTCTGCTGGAGAGAAACTACAGTTGCCGTAGATCACAAACTCCAAATGCAGTGCGTGACGATGGAAACTGTAATCCCCTTGGGAAAAACAAACGCTCAAACTAACACTGCTATAAATGTTTTTAGATGTCTCTCTCCCTGCAAGTGTTGTACAGTCTCCTGATCTCTGGAAAAATGGAAATGGTTCTTTCTTTACACAAGATCCTGCACGCCCAGGTCTGCAGAGAAAAAGGCAGATCTGTGAGGAGGATCAAGGCCTGCCAGCCAGACCTGCTGTGGATTTACTCTCTTTCATCGCACCTCTGTCCCGGCTGCTCGTTCAGTGAAAGTGACTACCTCCTCTGTCATTACACTGCCCGTTTTCACAGCAGACACTCTCTTAACCTAGATTCTCTGCATTTTGTACCTCTTTTTTGTTTCCTCTCTTGTTTAACTCCTTGCCTTCAAAGCAGATGCCCCAGCATTGTGTGGATCTTTCGGGCAGCCTCCTGCTGCCATGGGGACACTCTGGGTGCTGCCAAACACAGCCCTTCAATGAGAGAAGCAGCAAGGCAAGAGGAAACAGTGCCCAAGAGGGTGCCAGCTTCCCTCCCTGCCAGCGATCATCCTGGTCATCGCAGAGAGCAGCAGGACATGCCCCTGCTGCCTCAGCCTCCAAGTGACAGCTGTGCAGGACACCAGTCGCAGCATCTCTTCTGTAGGCTCTCCACTGAGCTGCAGTGACCAAAACACGATCTCGAAGCCTCATCTCATGTCTCTGGGGATGACAGTGCTAGGGGTTGCCAGGTCCCACTGTCCCCTTGGAGCAGGCCCTGTGGGACCACGTAGGCTGCTCCCCTGGCCCTCATTGCCACCCGCTGCTCTCTGTCTAGTGGCAATCTGGATTTCTCTGGGAGATGTTTGGGAGCATGTTTGCACTTAGGGAAATTCCCGCTTTGCTGAGTGGTCCCACAGTTTTATCAGTGCTTGTTCTGAGAGGAATTAACACAAAATCCCCAAGCCCACTGTATTTCCCATTGCCTGTAGAGAGAATCCCCAAAGAAGCTGATTTGAAGCACTTGTCTAGTCTGCTGCTTGTTTAGCTGCCAGTGACAGAGAGAAGTCTCCAGAGAAAATGGCATTTTGCGGGAACTTCAGTTTCACTTTAGCCAATTGTGACAAACTGACTGAATAAATTTTAGCCCACTGAGAGTTTTGGATCTCCCTTCTATATATTAAAAAAAAAAAAAAAAAAAAAGAGCCTGTTAACAGACTCTCCTAAGAAAATAGCTTTAAAGCACAGTCACATAACAATCCATGTATAAAGATCATATAAAAAAATTCCAGACATCCCTCAGTTGTGGTGGCTTAATTTCTGGAAAAGGGTGGCGGGTTTTTTTTGAGTCTCCAGTTACAAGCCCCAAATCCACATTTCCACACTCAGGATATAACAAAGGCCCTGAAATTGAAACAAAGGGACAAGAGTGACTTTCTTTTTAAGGATCTGCTAGTTGACAGGGAACTACTATGGGAAACAGATGAGAAACACAGACTCCAGCTGAGCTGTGTGAAACAGCCAGTCCCCATTTGTTAGCAGGCAAAATGGCAGGCACGTAGAGCTCCTCTTTTTTGCTGCTTTTTCTCTCATGCTCTGCTTTATGTTCCCGTTATGAATTGCAAGGCATTATTATTGAGGGGGAAACCATCCTGTCCATCCTCCCAAGGTCTGCACACCCCCAGAGGCAGGGCAGAATTAGTGCCCTGCCAAATTGCATGGGAAGGACAGAGCACAGAGCTCGGCTCCTGCTGTGTGCAGGAGGGCACATACACCCACAGGGGAGGGCACTTGCAATGACATGAAAAGCAAACTGGTCCATGGGGAACTGAAGAGTCCGGGACAACAAGCTGGTTACCACGAGATGGGTGGGACCGGCTCCCACAGAGTTCCTGAGGAGTTTTTTTAAAACAGGAAAGCAAAGTTATTATCTATTTTTGCCAAACAGCTTAACTGAAAAAGGAAGAAACATCAGTCTTACAGATTGTTCATCCAAATATGTTATTCCCTGAAAAGCACGTATTATCTGCATGCTTTAAAATGAGTCACCAGTGTCCTGCTATGTCTGGGGAGTGAAGAAATTGAAGAGCCAAACGCGTCTCACAGCAGTAAGGAGCAGGAGTTGATAAAGGGCTGATTTAGTACTGGCACAGGTTACTAAGGGAGTCTGCACACTGCCATCCTTGTAGATTTTTAGGAATGAATTAGATAAACAGCTGCCAAAACTGGTGTAAATTAGGAGGGAAGGAGTGTATTTTGCAACATCATATGGTTCTACATAGGTCTGAAGAGATCCTTCAAGAAGACACTGCATTTCATTATCAGTCACCAGAGAAAGAAAAAAAAATGCTTTCTATATGTTTTCTATCAGTCAGAGCACACAGCATCAACTTTGAGTAATTATTTCCATGTTACTCAGAAATTATTTTCATTGGACAAACTTGCATCATGAATTTGCTTATATTAGTAGTGGCAAATATGCTGCTACCTGCCTATGTAACAACTCACTCTGATGAAGAAACATAACATACATTAGCAGACCTGGCCTCCATCTAGTCTAGAGTAGAGCATTTGAGGGCTCTGAACAACCACAGCAATTCAAAGGAAAAAAAAAACAAAGCTCACAACAATTGAATCCCCAAGAGCCTAATTGCCAGAGGAGCTCTATTAGCTGGTAGGTATAAGGATTTAGCTTCCATACAGAAAATGGTACTTTGTTTTGTTAATTGGTTAATGATGCAGAAAACCCATTCTTGACCATTGGCCTATTTGTATAGTAGCTGGACTGTTACAGCGTTAAGACTGTTGATGAAATATTTGCAGGATAACTTGATCCCACAGATGTTGTTAATGTTCAAGTGTTGTAAATACAAACTAACTGACATTTAAGCAATAGAATAAATTGTCCCCAGAGCATGCGAAATGTATGACCATATACGATTTAGCAAACTACTAAACAGCTGGATTTATAAATGGCTAGCTTCAGGAAGTGCTCTTTCGAACTTAATCCCAAATGATTTTTTCTTTTCATTTCTTGGTCACCTGTTTCTGCCAGGATAAGGAAACCAAGTGGAAAAACAAACAAACAAACAAACAAAAAAAGTGATGAACGACCAACAAGACATTACTTTGCATATGGATTTTAGAAACAGAAGATTATTGATGTTGCACTCTGGCTTTGGCAGAAATAAAACAGTGAATTATTTCTTCATAACTTAAATGTGAGTCGTAAGAGATGAAGCTAGGAAACAGTGACAAATATTATCTGGGTTTTATCTAGTCTCAGTCTGATTTGATAGTCCACATGTCCACGCCCTCTAGCGGAGACCCACACTGCATTTTTCATAAAGGAGCTGTAAAAACAAGTGATATTCTGTTGTAGTTTAGAACTGGGTGGCAGATATGCCTGAAAAGCACAATTAAGAAGCCCTCATACAGACTTGAGTTGCTCTGTTGACTTCCTGCAAACCAGATGGGAAAGAACATAGACATCCAAGAATACAGCCAGGTTGCTTAGTGGTATAGAAAAGCAAATTTACTTCATATCTTCCTTTGTCTCTGTGTGTCTTCATGTCCACAGGCCTTAAAGAAATCCTCATTCTACGTCTTTGAACCTGTTCACAGTATATGGCATGTAATTTTTAAGCAGAGATTTTTAAACAGATCTCTGCTATGGAATGCTGTTAAGTTCCTGGTCACAGGAGGACCAGCAAGTCAGAGACACAAAGGACAATACTCTCTGCAGGTAAAAAAAAAACAAAGTCAAAATACCTCATCTGTCTTATGGCTCCTACCCTAGAAAATATCCTCTCCTCTCAAAGGAGAAGCTAGGAGATGGTCCAACTGAACCAAGAATGGTACCATGAGTAATAGGGCTAAAAGAGCGGGTGTGTTTGCCAGCCATTGAACTAAAGATAGAAGGCTCTGCTTATGCATTGATACAGAATACATGAAAAGGAGGCATTTTCCACTGTCTACAAAAGGAGAAATTCTGGAAGAGGGATTGATGCCAAGTATTTTTCTAAGCTTGATGTGTTAGAAGGGCTCTGGCGAATGCCTTCAGAAAAACAGCTCATGTTTGCATATATTCACAAACCTTTCTGGGAGGCAGCTTCTTCAGACTGCCATTTGGGCTGTGCTTGGCACCTGAGACATTTTGCTGGAAAATACAACATGTTTTTATTCCTGTAGAAGGTAGTAAGGTTTACAAAGATTATGTTCTGGTCTGGGGAAAAACCACAGAAGTGCATGACTGGGGACTTCAAATAGGAAGAGCTGAAGTTTCTGGCTAAAGCTAAACAAGCAAAAGTATAAACTCTAATGGAAATTACATCCTTGGGAGAAAAATGAACACAGCAAGGAATACAAGAAAGTCACAGTACAGCTGAGGGCATTGTAAACTTGCCTGGCCCAGTAGACAAGGAAATGGAATGAAGATTTAATAGAATTATGAGCTATGAAACAGTATTTGTATCTAATTTAGATAAAATAATTCATTAGGATTTCAGATAGCTAAACAAGGCAGGCCCACTGCCTATCACACAGACAGCAATTTTTGAAAAGGTCGGAGTGCCTGTGACTAGATGAACATACGACCAGTAAGCTGCCACCTCGCACTAGGAAAGATGTTTTTAAAAATGAGAAGCTGTGGAGCACTACAAATAACAACCTGCTTTGACTGTTAAGCAATGACCTCAGATACTTCTTCCAGTAACACGATGGCTCCAAGGTGATCACACAGTGCCCTTCTTAGTTCTTGCAGTGTGTCCAGTTAACACACATTCCCAGGTGTCCATGCCCTTGAGCCGTGACCTTGTGTCAACTGCCACTTGATGAGTTTGTAGGGTTTACTTGTTGCTGTGATTTTTATGGTGAGCTATCTATTATCTGATGATGACTGCTATGACCTATGATGCCTTGCTGTGAAGCATGCTTGGATTTGGACAATAAGGTGGCTCAGGACTATTGCAGTGCAAAGAACAGGAGAAGTAGGAAAAGTCAATAGAAGGGAAAGTTCACCTCTTTTAAGGTCATTCTAAGGACCTATTGTCTTGCGAAACTCAGTTTAACCAAGTTGCAGATTTTTATACATAATGTGGCATCTGTCTTCACTGATCCAGTTTCACTTAAAAACACATGCCGGATCAGTTTGAACTCTCAGTTGCACAATCTCTGTGATCAGTCTGGCAGGCTGCTCCTAAGAAAGCCAAGAGCCCCAGTATCGCCTGCATGGCGCCTGCATGTTCCTCACACACTGCCCAAGGAGAGTGCAACAGGCAACACCAAAGCAAATAGTCTGACATTCTTTGTATAGATCAGCAACATGTCTTTCATTAAAATTCACTGTAGCCACAATTGTGACATTCTTTTTTAAGCAGCTGTAACACAACCAATCTCTTGAATTACAGACTGGTGAGGAGGGATCCCTGCACAAGCAAAAGGAAGGGAACTGTGCAAACACTGACTCGTAGAGGAATGAGTTGATGATTTTTCTAGCAAACTGAGTAATAGTGACAACTGGAACCAGACATCTGATACCTATGGTTTCTAAAATGAATTCCTTTCCTCTAAGGGGGGAAAAGAAACTCCTAAATGGGGAGCCCAAATCTTTCACACTCATGCATTAACAGCGGGAACCTAATTTACATACACAAGTACAAAAAACCTGGCCGCCATCCCCAAGACTGGATTGGAAAGGTACACCGCTAACTGAAAGATATTTACATGTCCTACAAACAAAACACGCTTACCACTAAAACAAGACCATGTATAGGAGTAAGGCTATGAAACAGGGTGGAAACAAGTGCAGGAAGGATCAAGGTCCAGCAGCAGAAGGATGCAGCTGTCAACTTATGACTGAGCTTCCAGTTGTACTTATGCATCTGTAAGGACCAGGAAGCGCCACAGAGTCTCTTCAGTACAGGATTTTCCAACATCATGGTCAGAATCTGGTCATCATGGACAATGCATTTGCAACAGGTTCTTAAGGAGGGAACTGTATAGTTTAAACCCATCAAGCTCTTGGGGTTTTGCCCAATCCCAACCTTTTGGTTGCACAAAGTCTTGAATTTCCTTCCTTGCTTGACCACCGCCATTTGAAGTCCACATGAATAGTTTGTACAACAGGTACACAGGCACATTCTCATCATCCAGCTGACTTCAAAGACTTTGTTCACAATATATGCCTGGTACTAAAACCTTGCCACCAAAGGTTGGATTTCTACCTCCAGCTCATAGCTGAGAATAAGACTGGACTAGTGGGATTCTCTGAGTTTTCCTTGCCAAAGCTGAGGTCAGCCCGCAAGACCTGCATCAATACCCTCTCCAACAAGCGCAGCCATGAGACCAGCGAGCACCACTGAACCTGGTTGTTCAGTGGGAAGGTACTTGTTAACCTGTTACACAGCAAATACAGAACGCTCCCCCAGCCTCCAAAGCATAACTGATACTAAAGCCCCACGTTTCCCATTTCCTTATATTTATAGATTTCTCCTGTGTTTTTTTTTCCCCTAAACATGGCCTTTGTATTGCCATACCTCAATATGAGAAATTTTGGAAGTGTTGCCACCAACACAATAACATCCCCTAAACCTGTTCACAGGTACTTCCTCTACCCTATAATCTCTTAACCATTACTATTATTTTTACCTATACAAGAATATTCGGACATTAGTAGATACTGCATGCTTTGCCCTTGAGTAATTTTGTAAGGCAATCTGAAAATCTTAGGCAAACTTTTTTATGTTAGTAGATGTTACAGCAACACTCTCTCTACGACAGATACATTTCCAGTGTCACGTCTTTCATCTTAGCAGGTTATCCGATTCTGTTCTAAGAAATTAATCTGAAAAAAAAAAGTTCATTTGGCTCAATCCTTCCTGCTCCAAGTGGTAGGTAAAACATACCAACACAGATAGTGTATGGATAGTTAACTTATTCCACAATATTTTCTTTTACAACGTAAGAGCAAAAACCACACCACTCACGTCAGCATTTCCCATAGGGCCAAAACATAATCCTGAAAATTCTGCGAATTGCTGAGGATATTATACGCTGAGGATAAGATTACAGAGAAACAATGCAGCCATTTTGAGCTGAGCTTTCCCACAGTGAAGGGTTCAGTGGGGCCCAGCTGGTTGTTTTGACTTCAGACACTGACTCAGGGATTGGAAAGTTGGACACCAAGGGTGGAGTAGAGAAACAATTTGGCAGGCAAAAGGAAAAAATTAACCTTTTTCAGTCCACTTGCTGCGTACTGCACCTACCAGCCACCACAGAGTCTAAAAGCAGATTAGCTTCTGTATGTATGGGGTTTAGTAGTGTGCAAGTGGCTATGATACCTTGTTTTGCTCCTCCCTCATTTATGCCTTAAGCTAGAGGCCTGGGAGTAGCTTTTGTACAATGTGTATATTAGAGGGGCTCGATCCTGTTTGAAAGTCTCAGTATTGCCATAGCAAATAACTGAAAGTTTTAAGTACTGAATAAAATAGCAGTGAACCATCTGAATTTTGAAAAAAAATCATCCACATTTTTTTTTCTTTCTTCTTTCCTTGCATTTGAAGTTTTTTCTGAATGTTTCATGTTTTGGAATAAAAGCAAACATCCTTTCTGCTGGTACCTTGACAGTCGAACAGCTATTTCGGTTGGTGTGTTGTTTTTTTCCCCCTACATGGTATAGTGTTTGCTTACTGCTGCTCCTTTCCCAGCCAGCTCATGTTCAATAACACACAAAGCACTGCTTCTGACTTGCTCCAGAGCACGAGATGTGGGCACAGGGGATGCACCCCCATGCAGGGGCTACCACGGAGGGCTGCAAGGGCAGGTCAGCGAGCAGCAGGAGCCCAGGCAGCTGCCCCAGCACGAGCTCTTGCCGTGCCCTCCCGCTGGCGAAGCAGCAGCTGGGCTTTCCAGCTGCGCACAGGGCTGCTGTTATGGCCCCGGCGCACAGTGGCGGGCAGGAGGCCAGCAGACACCTACTCGCTGATTTATAGGCATCGCTTTGTTGTGCATTCCTGCTGCCTGCAGGATCCTGCTGACTTTACACATGCTTAGCTCCCAGTAAGATCAGTGGCAACTTCGCCTTCATTGAGATCGTAATCCCGGAGCCTCCAAGAGGGAATATCGACAGACAGCGCCAAACCACTTGGTATTCTGTGTTTAGAAGGCTGTGGAGGCAGCAGCAGGGAGTAATTCAGGGTGTATTTGCTGCTGCAGTGCGGCGCTGGCAGGAGTGCCTAACCTCCCGGTGCATCAGCTTGCCCAGCTGGGAACGCAGGCTGCCATGGGTGTGAATTCCCATCTGGAAAGCGCGCTGAGATGCTTCAGAGAGGAGAACAATCGTTTCTACAGAGTCATTGTTCTCTGAAGAGAATTATTGCTTTTACAACAGAGAACAGTCTGCTTGAAACAGAGCTTTCTGTCTTAGCCTCTTTTTTTTGCCAGTGAAGTATTTTTATTTTATATTTTTATACTGAGGAAATACGCCTCAAAGGCATTATTAGTAACATGTTTTCTTTCCTCTTTCTGAAATCCCACATTTCAATGTTCTATCACTCTCCAGTCCCAGGTTAGTGAGTACTGACAAATACTATCAACACATCTCGACAAAGAATAAAGTTCTGTCTGGAGACATTTCGCTCCCTCAAAAATGTTGAGCTAAGAGAGCTAAAGAAGAAGCGGGGGTGGGGGAAGAAAGAGAGAAATGAGAAACATTTCCAAACATAACATAAAAGGTCTTGCCTTAAGACCATGGATTTCCTTTTTGGTACTTTCAAAGAATGCGTCTTTAGTTCTCTTTGGCTGTGTGACCAACAGTTGTGGGGTGTGTCTGTGGTTTTCTTCTCCTCACAGTAACGCTATTGTTCAGAAACTGCAGCCAATTTATGGAAAGAGGTGGAATGTTTATGTAACTTACTTTGCTTTAGACAAGAAATAAAAAAAAAAAAAGACTGGTGGAGGAAGGCCAGTCAAAACAGGATTTTTCTTCCTTTCTGGACACAGATGTTGGGGAAAAAAAGCCAGCTCTGTCTTCGCGTTAAGCGAAACAGCATTTCCATTTTTAGACACTTTTTTTAATTAAGTAGGTCAGAAAAACAAAACCAGCCATTAGATTAGTGCTATAATTTACTTGCTTCAAAATGTGCCATGTTTGAGAGCTGCTCTGTTGACATGCTTACAACACTATAAACTGAGAAATAGATATATTAGGGTCAGATGATAGCATTTTTGCCTAGACTGCTGTGTCCCAAACATATAGTTGGCAAGTACTGCTAGACTGCAGATGGTGAGTGTCTCTTTGTCACTAGAATGGTGTTCCCTGCCATTTCCAAATTAGCTGAGCTACAAATATGATATGCAATTGCGAACCGAAGCAAGGTAGCCAAAAGAACGAGTCTTCTTATTTATGTGTCCCCACTGTCCATATTGGAAAAAGAGAGAAATTAGGAGAAATTAGATTTCCACCTTGTCTTCTTAGTGCCCTAACACTTTGCTTGACCTCTTTTTTAACTAGAATACCGATTCAAAATCTTTAGGTCAAATTCAGCTTTCCTAATTGGAATAAAATCAATTTACTTCAAAGATTTTGATTCAGTAAGAATAGGGCATTAAATGAATAGACATTAAATCTTAGGGCATTCTCAGGTGGCTCCTCAGAGTTTACACCAGTGCAGGTTGGGCCCGATCTGAGCTAGGCAGGTGCAACTCACCTGAGGCCAGCAAGTTGCATCAAAAGTGTCTCAAAATGGGGTTTTGAATGTAAGAAACAATTTCCAGCCACCATTCAACACCATCACAAAACATATCCTGCTCATACTGCAATGCCACCAGCACGAAACCAAGTGGGCATCAATCCAGGCTGTACAGACACCAGCACTGGCAAGACTGAAATAGTGTCTAAATTCAAAATTTGCTCTTTGTCTGTCTCAGACTTACACACGGAAGTGTCATAAAAGCAACATGGAAAATATTATAAATAGAAAACAGAATAATGTTTGGTGGATCAAAACTCCAAATGAATGCAGTGTTCTCTTAAGCCACAAAAAATACAGAGCTCAAGAGAGACTGAGGAAACTGCCCCTGCCAAAATGTTTCAGCTTCGACAGGGAGAACAATTTCTGGAGGAAGATTCTGCTTCTATAATTATCTGATCCTTTGCCTCACTAAGACCACCAGTTTATTGCATTGGACCAATAAAGGCTTTTCAGGTGCCAATAATGTTCAAGAGCTTCCATCTTAGCCCAGCACTCAGGTGCCAGAGCACTCTCAACCTACTACCAAACCCGTAAGCTTTTCAAGTTCTCTGAAAGGCAGGGCTGCAGCAGTATCAGTGAGGAAACTGTTCCAGTGACATTATTCAGCTTGAAACCCCTACTGGAGTGTGCAGAGTTTATTTGACCCAATGGGCCAGACTGAGCTGTGATTGCCTTACCTCCTCGCCAACTGCAACAGAATTGCACAAGCGTGAGCAGAGTCTGGTCCAACAACAAGTAATCTGCCATATGGAAGCTACTGAGCAGACATCTGCAGGACATTGAAAGTGCTTTTCTATATACAGCACAGAGTGCTACAGTTGTGCATTCCACAGAGACCCAGTGTGCAAAGGGATAGAAATGAAACATTACTTAGGGTTTTGGTTTCTTGGCCATGAAAACTGAAATCTGAAAAGAATTATAGCCCAGTGCCATACCAAATCAGTTATGCAGTCATTCCTGGATTTTCCCATGGAATTTTTACATAAGAATTAGGCTGTATTTGATGCAAACTAACGCACACAAAGAATTGTGCTGGTCAGAGGCAAGCCAGCATATAGATGAATTTCAGAAGTTTTTGAAAATGCATGAAAAACACTGTGAAACAGTGTGAAACACACTGCTAAAGATTACTAGAAATTTGATGACAGCTGACTCATTAAAAGCCATCGTGCCTTACATCTTGTCCCTGAGAGAAGGTTTTCAGTATCCTCCCATTCAGACAGTGCTTACCTTCTCTAGCAGTGCAGATTTCGCTCCCCACCTTGTACACTCTGTCCCGCAAACCGGGGCACTGGAAATACCCTTTCTGTCTCCATTTGGACACCTTTGGCTTGAGGCATTGCTGGGGGATGGAGCAAGCTCTGTGCTTTCTCAAGAAATGGGCAACCTTTGATGGGAGGTTGGCTGCTGTCCAGGAACACACAACGAAGAGGCTCCCTGCAGCTTTCTCAGCTCTTTGTGTACCCATGCAGCAGCTGGGCACAATCTGGACTCACAATGGTGCGTCTGTAACAACACAACCAAATCCAGTCCTAGCATGGAAGAGAAGCACCATCCAACCGGAGGTCAAGTTTTGAATTATAATGCTGTCCCTCCAGATATCTGAATCAGCTGCTTCCCCCTCCACTCAGAGCACTGTAGCTAATGTTCCTTTATCCCACTAAGAGTCCAATTGCCTTGAAAGGAGGCAATTCTTTCAGAAAAGTGAAACTTTTGCCCATTAAAAAGAATGAAGAGGACAGCATATTAATCAGGAAGAAGAGTCAGGCAATCAAGCCTTGTTGGTTCGCCTTCTTTGCAGGGGACCTGGTGCAATCTTCTAGTGAGCACGATCGTGCAAGAGTAGCTCTCTAATTATTTTCTTGTACCCTGTTAGAGCATCTGATTCAGTTCTCTAGTCCAGTCACGAGTACCAAAACCACTGCGAGACACAGAGTTAGTGGTTAGTGTTACCACTGACCTGCAGAGGAATCCTGGAGGAAGCCTTATCCAGTTCTGAGATGTGGACACAAAGGCTCGCAGCACAGAACGACTGTGATGGCCTGGTTGAAAAAAGAAAGACACTTTCCGTGAGTTTGGACCCATTTTGAGCCTTTTATGGTTAACTCAAAGCTTTTCTTTCACTGAGCCTAATGTTGTCATAATTTTCACTGCATTAATCTCTAGAGTTCAAATCCCCCTTTTTAACATGACACTTTGGATGTGAGATGACAAGTGTTAATATTCATTATTCTACTGAGCTATAAATATCTGGAGGTATAGCAACTTACTGAAAAGGACACAACCAAAATTATTTCCTCCGCCCTGTGCTTACGTTCAGATCTTAATTACAGATAAGATCTTTCACATACTGAAATGTGTTTGTTGCACTTTTTTTGGCACTAGAGTTCACTTTTTATTTTAGTGAATACTTGTAAAGTTAAAATAGTCAGACTTTCCAGTTCACAGTAGACGACTTGCACATGCATATTTGCGTTCAGTCTACACACCATTCTCCTGTTGCAGTACATGAAGAAAAGCAATCATTTCAGACACTACTGGAGTTTCCCTACTGAATTTTTCTTACAGATTATTCTCCGAGCAAGATCTTACTTGCAATGTGTTTTCCCATCGGAGGTGTGCCAGATTTTTGGGGCAATGCTGAACAAAGGTCTCACCACCTTTGTAACACTAAACAGCATTTAGTCTCTTTCATAAACTTGATAGCCTGTAAATCTGAGATGTTCCACACCCTCTGCATTCCTATGTCGCATACTAACAGCCTCTTCTTTAATTACAAGGTGTGGTATATCTGGACAAGAGACAGCTAATCCTCCAGACGTGTGTGTGTGTGTGTGCGTGTGTGTGTGTGTGTGTGTTATTTACATTTATCCTAGAATTTCTCCTTTATGCAAAGCCTTGGCTCTAAGACTGCAAAGGTTAAACCTCACCAACAAAATCTCTAGCTCATGGACATATTTTGAACCACTTAATATTCTGGTTAACTAACAATTAAGTGGAAGTGTTCTAAGTACACCACATTGAAATCTAAAGGTTGGGAGGTATCTGGGTTTAGGAGATCTGTTTGTGCTGGTAACTGTTAACAAAACTTCAGCTGTCTACAAATCTAAAACTTCAAGAGGAGCCCAAGTTGCTTGGGCACCGCAGGACCAGCCCTGCACAGTGGCAGAGCTAAACATGACTGTGACTGTCACTGGTGGCTGAAGCACACCACGTCCATCACCGTCCAGTTCAGGGGAGGACGGACACTCCCCTGGACCCATGCCTGCCACACCATTTCCTCACCCTCGTCCAAGTCTGTCACCCTCCGTGCTTCCCACATCCCACAGCTTCAGGAAATCCAAAAAGCCTCAGCCCCACATGCCTTCTCCCCTCCTTTCCGTTGAAACATTCCTCTTGTCCAAGGACTTCACTCCTGAGAAACGCCCTTTCAGCACTACCCTTCTATGGGCCACCACCGTGTGGACAATGCTTGGCCTCAGGGACCATCGGGGGCTATGGGCGGTGGGCTGTGGCTTCTGAAGGAAGCCACTGTGGGACAGGCCCTCCACCACAGACCTGTCCTTACACAGAGGGCTTCCCTCTCTAACTGAGCAACTGTTCACCATCCAGCAAAGAAAATTTCCAGAGAAAGAAAATCCAGATAATTCTGGACACCACATAAAAAAGAAGGAGCGCCTCTGCCTGTTTTCGCGTATTGCCTTAGGCAGACAGCTAGGATCTACAACTCAGCGCTTCCTTCTGGCTCTGCCCCTCAGAAAGGGCCTTCTGGCTGGAAGTCATTGCACCGAGTGTCTGTGCTGAGGTGGCTGCAGCAGGGCTGGCTGCAATAACCTCTGAGGAGAGGCCAGAGCTGCTCCATGCCAGATATAGCCACCTCCAATGGCTCCACCACAGGGCACAGTGTCAAGATGGCAGCACCCTGGGGAAAGAGTATTCAATAAACGGCAATGCTCTGTACAGGCAGAGAAGAGTGTGAGCACCAGCCCTGAGGACCTCACGGTTAGGAAAGAGCAGTGGGAAGGGATGCTCCATGTACCAGAAGAGGGATTCCCCTGCATCCCATGGAGAGGACCATGCCCGAGCAGTCTGTGAAGGATTGTAGCCCACGTGAAGGACACACACAGGGAAACAGTAGGAGGGAGAAAGAGTGGCAGGGACAGTTTGCTATGGACTGACCACAATCCCCATTCCCACCATCCCCATTCCCACCCTCCTTGAGCTGCTTAGGGAGGGGGCAGACAGAGAGCTGGGAATGAATTTGAGCCTGAGAGCTGAGCTTAAGAGAAAGTAAGGAAACGCGTTGTTTCAATTCCTCTCTATTTTCACTATCCAGATATATTTTGATAGGCAATACATTCAACTAATTTTCCTCAAGTCAAGACAGCTTCGCCAGTGCCAGTAACTGGCAAGCAATCTCCCTCTCTTTATCTTGACCCACGAGCTTTTTTTCGTCTTGTGTTTCCCCCTGACTCTGGGTGGGCATCTGGCAGCCGGCTGGGGTCAGCTCACCACAGTCACATGCTGGAGCAGCCACAGAAAGAAGAGAGGACAAAAAGAGGAAAGAGTTATCCTGGCACTGCGGTCCAAGCCTGGAGCTCATGATGCTTCCTTATGAACTGAGCCATTATCTGAGGATTGCTCTGTACACAGAGCCCCATTTCAACACAAGCTCATCATGAGGTTGAATTTGTGGGCTGGGAAACTAGTTTTTTGCAAGGACAAGACCATCCCTGCCTACAGCCCAGAGATTGTGTTCTTAAGTAGGACAGAATCTTTCCTGAAGCAGTCCAGGGAAAGTTCACTGAAAGGAGGGATCCTGCATAAAAGAAATGAGAAAAGGCACAGATCAGAAATTAGCAGCTTAACTGGAAAGACTACGAAGAGCCCCTCTTCAGGGTTGCTAGGAACACTAGTGCAAAATGCTGGCATGGGTTTTAGCTCATATCCTTTGCTAACCAATGCACGTGGTGTTGGCAGATGCAGCACTACCACGCCGGTACACTGCTTTTTCTGCCTCAGCCTCCCTTATCCCGACTTCCCACTGCACTGCCCAAGAGTATCAGGCATGCATATAACCAGACCCTGCTTCCATGACTGAATACAGCAGAAAATTTATTAATGCAAAAAGAAGAAATGCAAAAAAGAGATCACCTCTGGACATAGCCCAGGCAAAATGTAACTTGCCATAACATAGCCCTGAAAGGCACTGCTAGCAAAACACCCTGGCATGTTACAGCATCCTCCCAACTTGCACAAAAGCTGCCTTATTGCTGATCTCAGTTTACTCTATTTCCAGGCATAACTGAAGTATGTTTTGTTTTTCTTTATGGGTCACCTGGCCTCCCAGTAGGTGTTCTGGGCCACCGTTAAGGCTGGGTAAGGCAAAGCTCTTAAACTGTTTTCTTTTTTTTGCAAAGCCTCTCTTTGCCTTTTATTAGCTGATCTGCAGAAGCTGCAGAAAGATGTACAGGTCCTCTCCTGAAGCAGTCCCTGAATAACCAACAGCTCCTTCTTCCTCCCAGAGCTACCCACAACAAGCCAGGGGCTGCAGAAGGTGGACAGTATCACCAGCACTGCCCCAGCTCCTCCAAGCCTCTCCTTGGCATCCCAAAAGCAACGCTGGGTGGGAAAATGAACTCGTATGCAAAATTCACTTGCAAAACTCAGATTGTGAAGTTCCTGGGCAGAAAAAAAAAATACAGACTCAGAATGACAGCCTTTGTAGACAAAACTGCTTCCTCCCAGTTTCTCCAGCTTCACCTGCTTCCCATGCTTGACGCAGCAAAAAATCCCATAAGAAGCTCATCTATTCATACTCAGGAACTGCTCATGTTACTAAATGTGCATAATCTGGATGAAAAAGTCATCAAAACCTTAGTGCATTCCTGAATCCATATCCTGTCATATTCATTGTAGAAAGCACAGGAAAAAAAAATCAACTTTTATGCAAAAACTTGACTTATTTAATCCATGCATGCAGGGAGTATGGAATAATAAGTCTGCAAGGGAAGTCAGTCACCCAATTCATCAAGACCATCTGGTTCATGAAGCAAGAAAAAGGGAACTGTTAATAAAGATGCTCAGAAAGATGTGCTTAAAGTAAGGACTCTGCTTCTGTGGAATAAGGACTTGTTCTTATGTATGGAAAAGCACCATCAGGGAAAAAGTTGGCTTAAAGAGAACCAAAGGAAACGTGATGTGAAATTGGAGGTGAAATGAAGGAAAGAAATGGAAAAATCTAATGAGAAGCTACTTGTCCATGGATGGAGTCAGAGCAGAGAGACAGCAAATTTCATGGAAACGTTAATTCGCGTCCCAGTTACAGCACATTTTTCTCCCCTCTGCCATCACCACATTCTGCAGCTTGCACACAACATCCAGCAATGAGCCCTTGATGAGGGAGAAAGCACCTGTGCTATTTGCTTGACTTTGCACCTGCTCCACAACTGAAGAAGAGCAACAGGCCACAGCTCTTGTGACAGCTCATCGCTTGGGAACCCATCAGCCCAGAAACTTGGTGTTATTTCACGACTATTCTTCAAGTTTACAACCAGCAGGATGATGTAGAAGTAACTGCAGAAGTAATTGCTGTGCAAGTCTACATAGTGCCAGAGGGCTGCTAACAGATCTGTAATCATCTTTTACAGTGTCAGAAGCAAATTTCTGGATCACAGCTGCCTGTGCCACCTCAATGCTTTGCAGCTGACAAACTGGAGGAAGCGCTTGTGTAGCTCCAGGAAGGCGGCTTTCTCACGCAGACGGTCTGGGCTCTCTTCTGGCCACCTCCATCCTCATCACACCCGAGTCCCTACCTTGGTGCTTGTACAGAAACCAGGGAGGACAGGGGTGGATGTATAGGGAAAAACAGCATAGGGAAAAAGAGCCTCCATTCACACTCTCCCATTCAAGAAATCCAATGCTATTTTTCATTGCTGATCACCGTCAATGCCCTGGAGAAAAAGCAAAACAAAAAAGCTCTTATGCACTACCTATATCGCTTGGCAGAAGCTTCTACAGCAGCACAAGTCAGAAACAAATGAGCTGTATTTCAGCCTGCCCACTGCAGAGATTCAAAAGTTGGACCTGGATTCAAATCTCTGCCTGCAAAATCACAGCTCCAAGCCTACTACTGGCTTAACTTTGGATTAAAACTCCGAGGCTTGTCCTTTTCTATATAAATAATAAAAAAATTCACGAGTTAGAGGCTTAACAAATGGTTTGAACCAGGATTTCACAATGAATACATGATGATTAACTGCAGGATCATAGAGATTAAAGGTGGGAAAGAGCTATGAGATCATTGCAGCCCTATGGCAGCTGCAGGATTGTTCTCTGCAGTGTCTCTCCCTGCACCTTGTCCAGGCTGGTTGAAAGCGGCTCAAGCAAAGGCTCTCCCAGCTTCTTTCTGGAGGCTGTTCCACACTCAAGCAGATCTTGCTGATATTTATTTGATATTTAATTTCACCTTGCTTCACTCCATAGCCAAGAGCCATCTTAAATAGTCCTTTTTCCCCCAGTGCTGCCTTCATGTTGCTCACATCTATTTTTCTGTTTGCTGTCATTTCCTGTGACCAAGATCAGCAGAGAATAAATTGCACACTTCCCATGTATGCCATACCCTTTCTGACCTCCACGAAACCAGCCAAGCCTTTCTCTGGACATATGACACTGACAGTCAGTGCTTTGACACACCATGTCATTTCCTGCTCCCCCTTTTGGCTCTTCATGAGGCGTCAGAGTGACAGAGAGCAGGACCCACCAATTAATGAGATGTAAAGATGCAAGAAAGGTTTGCTCGAGGTAATTGTCTGTGACAACTTAGCATGACGGGAGATAGATGCAGACTCGACATGAGGCCCCAGGATGGCTCCAGGTCAGCTCCTGCTCTGAGCTGGATCTGTAGGTCTTCCTCCTCTCAGCAGCACCGCAGTGTGGGTTTTGGCATCACGCGGTGCTGGTGAGAGGCAGCCTGACCTGGCCGTACCGCACAGAGCACCATGCTGCAACCAAATCCACAGGCTGAGGCCAGGAAAAATAAGTTCCTCTCTTCAAGTCACGTTAATGGAATATTTTATGCTGGACCAGGATCAGACATTGCAAGGTAGACATTGTCTAATACACAGAAGGATGTGGGATGAACACATGCCAGAGCGAGCAGCCCTAATGACCCTTGCTTTAGAGAGCCCAGAGACAAGACAGAACACAGCCAGGACTCCAGGAAGCGACCCAGCAAATGCATGCACATGTGCATGTCCTCCAGCAAGCTCACCCAGCCTCCCCCGGCACACCAGGCACAGCCTACACGCCCGCAGGCAGCTGCCTTCTGAGACAGTTCAGGTTCCTGTTCAGAGAAAACAGTGGCGTAGCAGCGATGTGGCTGCACGCACGGTTTTCACTACGAGAGCTATCACAAATGCAAGTGCCTGGCGTTGATCACAGCACTTCTGAATTTTCTAAATTCCCTGCTTACTGAAGAGTGAAATTAGACTCACGCTCACCACTCGCAGAGAGCAGTTCGGAACAGGTAGCAGAGGGGATGGTGCACAGAGGATGAAAAAAAAAGACAATTGTGGTTGCAGAAAAATGTATTCTGGCAACACACATTGCTTTAGCAAAGTTCAAACTGGGAATTTGCATATGGAAATTATTTTTGAAGGTATTTGTATTAACATGAATTGCACTCTTAAGAGATTACAGCAGTTAGGGAGAGGTAAATGAGCTCTGTGAAAACAGGAGCGGCTCTAAGTGATTCCCCAAAGCAGGATCAGGGCATGCACCATGGCAGACCTCCTCCATACTCTGGTATTGGCTAGGGAAATTATAGAAGAGTCTCTCTTCTGCTTCAAAGCAGAGGGTCTGGCAGCAGCTCTTGCCCACTGATGTGTAATTTGAAAGATTTGAGTCAAAGCAATGTTGATACAAAATTAAAAATACTAGCTGAAGCTGTAGCTCAGCCACTACTGTTCCACCCCTAGTTTCCCATTTTACAAGGCACTTCCTATGCAAGAGTGAAATGAGGATGATGGGGCGAGTCCAGAGGAGGGCTACAAAGATGCTCAGAGGGCTGCAACACCTCTCCTGTGAAGAAAAATTGAGAGAACTGGGCTTGTTTAGCTTGAAGAAGAGAAGGCTGCAGGGAGACCTTGTTGTGGCCTTCCAGTACTTGAGGGGAGCTTATAAGCAGGAGGGGGACCGACTTTTTGCATGATATGAGAGTGACAGGATAAGGGGGAATGGGTTTAAACTAAAAGAAGAGGATATTTGGGCTAGATGTTAGGAGGAAATTCTTTACTCAGAGGGCAGTGAGGCCCTGGCACAGCTGCCCAGAGAAGCTGTGGTGCCCCATCCCTGCAGGCGCTCAAGGCCAGGTTGGATGGGGCCCTGGGCACCTGAGCTGGGGGGGGCAGCCCTGCCCACAGCTGAGGTTGGGGCTGCATGGGCTTTACGGTCCCTTCCAACCCAACCATTCTGCGATTCTATGAAGAGGCAGAGCCTGTTTGGCCGTACTAGTAGTGCAATCTGCAGAAAATGGACACTGGCTGTTGTATGTGGCCAATTCAGTTATACAGTACATACAGAGAGGGGCAAACCATCTTCTGAAGCCACGGCTGAAACGGGCTCTGACAACAGACCTGATGGTGCCTCCACAAAGCCCAGAGTAAGCACCACTACAGATGCTAGGAAACATTTTTCACATGTAGGGTGAACTGCACTTGCTACGGCCAGAGGAGACTGCCTCAAAGACCCCGTGCTGTGCACTGTGAGGACAGGGTTGAAATGCTGGGGGCTGGCACAGCCCAACACTCCCAAACCTGCGGGGAGCTCACCTGAGAGTCTTGCTTTTACAGCTCTTGCTTTTTAAATTTTCATCAGTGCCCTTGTGTGGTGTTTTACATTTTCAGACCACAAAGAGGCATTTTCTGCTGCTAGGAAGAAACAATCTCTTTAAATCAGGTTTTTTTTTTGTTTTTTTGTTTTATGAAATGAATGAATGTAAAGCATCACCTCCACAACACGCCCTGCTACAGAATCCATCAGCACCCTTTGTGCTTCCACGGCCGTATTCTCCTTACGAAAACAGTTCCACCTTCTCTGCTGCTATGCGAAAGGCTCAAACAAATGTCAGAAAGTGACTGGCAGACGGCACAGGCAGCGCGCAGAACCCGGCTGTTAGGGGCTGTCAGGCACACGAAGTAAACAAAAGAACAGACCTATGCCATTTTTCCTCGCAAACCTCTTTCAATAGCAACTCTTATTTTAGACACTACTTATAAAGGGGGGCGTAACACAATGCCAATGGGCTTTAAATGTAAAGAGTCTCATTAGTTTTGATAAATATGTTTTTCTGACAACATTATTACTATCAAAGGCATAAAACCTAAACAACGTAATGGTGCGAGTTATCGCTCTGTAAAACTACCACAGCCATTTCAGAAGCATAGGATGTTACTGCAGTGATGTTTCTGCCCATTCCCTCTCCCTGTTCCCTCTAGCAGAGGCCCTGCAGCCTTTCTACCCATGCACAACCAGGACCAAGCAGCAGGATCTTCTGTGCTCTTTGCTCATCTTCCTACACCTCTCTCCTTGCCAAAGCCGTGCAGAATACAAACATCTGGGAGAAGCATATCCAGGTTTTGCAGAAGTAAACAGCACGGTGTATGAGAGCATACACGGCTCCCTGCCACAGTGCAGAGTGCCTGCAGGGCTGGCAGAGCTGGGATTTGCTCTCCCATCCTGCCAGGGACTCTCAATCTGAGGGAGGCAGGAGAGCTGCATTTGCAGGTTATGTTTTAAATCCCTCTTTCTGACAGCGAGATGCTGCAAGCGCATCTGACAGACATCTGACCCAGGGGAGGATCTGCTTTGAAAAACCTTCCCCAGGATATTTTCGCTTCCTTTTTTTCTCTGCATTTCTCCAGCTCCTGGGGAGGGTAATTTTCATGAGCCAAAAACCAGGCAGAAGGGGGAAGGAGGAGGGAGAGGTGCGTGGGCAGCCGGGCCGCAGGTGGGCACGGCGCAGGCAGGCAGCACAGAGCAGCTCATGAACCCACAGGTTTTGCAAATGCCGCAGGCAGAGCAGGCAAGCAAGGAGGGAGAGCAGGGCTGCACGCCCAGGAGCACCCAGGCAGGGCTTGTAACAACACCTCACACCATAAAAGTGGTACAAGTCACCAATTTGCCCATGAGCACATCAGGAAGACTTGACCCTGCATTCCCTGGGCCATCCCATCAGCTGGGGAGAGCCGCACACCCTGCCACCATGCAGTAACTCAATCCAGAAGAACGCACCTGCAGCATGGCTGTACCCGAACACTGACACATTTGGGATTATTCATATTCTTTGCACTTTAAAGCTGTGGAGGGTCTATTTTTTTTTCATTTAGTGCTTGGTTCTACCTGGAAATCAGATGTATGCAACACGCAACTGAATGTGTCAAGGTATCTGAAGGCTGGAAATGCACAATGCAATACTATAATATAGCTCTTTGTTATGCTAATTATTCCTTCCCAGCTGCTCCTGCAGTGAGTGCCAGGGCGACCTATCAAACGGGAACAAAACCTCCAGGCGAGCTGGCTGCTGCGAGGTCCCTTACCTCTGAGGCAGAGGGGCTGCGGCTGCCGCTCCTCCAGCACCTGCAAACAAAGCGGAGGTAGAACAAAACAATTCCATATCTCAGCTTCACTGCCACTGGGAGCGCAAACCAGGAATTAAAAACTGATACCCTCCTGACAGTCAGTCAGGTTGCCAGGATTTATGCTTTCCCTCAGTTCCCTTTCCCCTCCATTTATGTCTTGTCGGCACTTGAGTAAAGGGGAAGGAGGAGGCAGAGTGGGAAAGCATCCAGGAAAACCTTGGGGGCTTGGTCAAGATTCTTATTTTGGTACCCACCAGGATTTTCTGTGTGTGGGTGTCATACTGATGACAGCCTAGAAATGCCATAGTTGCATTATCCAAATTAAGTTTACAAACGATACTAGAAAAGCAAGGTTGCATATATCTAAATTCAAAAGAACAATCCAATTGCCTATTTGATTGGCTATTATTTATGCTGATATTCAGTTAAAAGAGATTTGCTTTGTCCTTGTGTTGCTAGAGCCTCAGAAGATATTTTACTGGTAGCACACAGAAATACTCAGAGGAAAGGAGCTTTGGCAGCCAGAAGGGGACTGCCGGCAGCTCCAAAGACCACTGGGAACACAGGGCAAGCTCATTAGCTGGATGCCTTATTTGTGACGGTCACTAGTGAAGTACCTCAAAAGCTGACATTACACCATCATCCTTAAGTCTCAGAATTAGCAAAAGGGGCGCTTTCAAGGAGTGGGTAAATTCATATGATAAAAATCCTCACCCCAGCCTTCACACGGAATGAGGAAAATGATCTGACGGGAGCTTATGCCCTACCCGCAGTCGAAGATTTTCCTCGTGACTGATGACTATATGGGCTATTTTGAGGTTTCTCTACTGGAGCAATTCTACAATGAAGGTACACTTCACAATTGCATTGACATTGCACATCTTACTTCTCACAGCAAACACAAAATGAAATTTGCCACCATTACACTAATTACTCTGCTGGTAAACCAGAATCCAAGCTGTCAAGCAGAGGAAGGGGTCAAAGAAGGAACAAAGCACATTCAGCCTCCGAAGACTGAAAAATTATTCAAAACATGTTTTCAGGATAATTATAATAGAAATTCAGAAATGTAGGTCATCTTGGTCATACTTGTTGAGACGCACAGAAGATAGATTTAGGGAAAACACAGTATTGAAAGTACATCACACTTAAATGGTAGCAACATAACACAAGCACACCATCTGATGATTTGTAACAGAAAGGCCAATTGTGTTTTGAGCCAAAACCACGCAACCTCAGTCAGGAATAAACGGCCCCACAACAGCCATACAGCTGAGAGTATGTGGCTGGTGTATCAGGCCCGGTCACATTAGTGAGTATAGGAGATTTTGTCCCTAAAG
This sequence comes from Numida meleagris, assembly GCF_002078875.1. Lineage (NCBI taxonomy): Eukaryota > Metazoa > Chordata > Aves > Galliformes > Numididae > Numida > Numida meleagris. The sequence continues at coordinate 22,576,941 of NC_034411.1, forward strand.
AGCAATGGATGGAGGCAGAGAAATTTACTAGGATTTTCAGGGCTGCCAGAAGAGTGAAAACACTGCATTAGGAACATGAGGGGATGAGCAGAGGGTGGAAATGCCATTGGGAAGTGCCGTTGTGCTTGCTGGATAAGTGCAGCCCTGGTGGCTACAGGCCAGGCTCTCAGGGAGCCCTGCTATCCTGTCACCTCCTCCACAACTGCCAGAGCCTTCAGTTCTTTCAGAAGGCAGACAGCCCACAGTATGGAGCGATGAGCCTGGCAGACCGTGCCAGAGGGAAAACACCACTGCAAGAGGTAGGAGTGAGCGGAGCGACCTTGATGAGACAGGCCATTTATCTTGCTTCTGCAGTGCTGGCATGACAGATTGGATGCTCCCTGCAGTAAATTGGACAATGATGCTGTACTAATTGAGAGGAATTGCTAGCCTTAAAAAATAAGATGTTTTTCAAATTCAGCATCTTGCTGCTTTGTGGTTTAGTTGGGGTTTTCTTTTTTGATTCTGTTAAATATGCGTGCTTCCGAGCACACACAGACCACGTCTGTGACTTCTCCTTGTGCTCCCTGTGTTCCTCAGAAGGGTAACTCGAGCGTGGACATTAAAAGAAGTACTTGCTTACCTGCCTTTTCAGCTGTATTTGGTGAGAAAGCTTCACGTACTTTGCAGCCTACACCACTCTTGCAAAGCAGAGGAGCTGAAACTCCACCTTGCCCAGGGCTAGGCCTGCTTCCTTGACCTGACTTAAAGACTAGGGAGGGCAGCCATAGGCCAGCTGCAGCCCCAGGTGCAGCCATTTTTGCATGATTACAGCCCTGGTGTTTAACCCAACCTTCCACAGCTGACCACAATCTGATGCAAAGCACAGTGGGGGGTTCAATCTGGTCTTACAGTTAGAGCTGCTCTGTGTTATCTGTGGAGAAGGAGTGAAGGCCTCGTGCTAAGGCCCTCAGCCCCAGGGCTGACTGGTGTTGGGTTCACCGTGCAGACCCGGCCTGCTGCTTTACCTCACGTGGTCGGCCCTCAGCTGAGCAGGATTAGCTGCTGCGAAGGCACCAGGCACCCTGCCACAGTCGTGTTTACACTACAGCAAATGGACCTCACAGAGACAGTTTGCAAACACCACAAGACGAACTTTTGTAAACTCCCTTGGTTTAGTCATCTTTCCCCATCTGTTAGAGAAGTTAAAGTGAGATTGAAAAAACACAGGAAATTACTGTGTATTCCAGGCGGCTGCGGCAGAGCGGCTTGGCTGTGACATGGGATGCCTCGCGGAGGGCTCCCATCTCCACTGGGATCCTCTCTGGCATCTCCTTGGCCGAGCTCTCCAGCCAGGACGAGCCCCAGGGGTGCCTCATGCAGCTGGGAAAAGCTGGAGCCATTGCTGAGAGCCCTGAGCATCAACTTGAGGTGGGGGCAGCCCCTGCCTTCCAAGCTGCAAGCAAGAGATAGGCAGGGACAAAGGCCAGGTGTCTCTGAGTCACATTCGCTGAATAAAACCCCACGTGAAATCCTTTTCCCTGGCAATATGGTGCAATCCTTGCACATTTTTTTTTTTTTATTTTCCATATATTACGGAAGTACCGATAGAAACAGGTATTAGCCTGCTGAACGGCAGTCCATTATAGTACTATGCTACAGGAGCAAAGTGTCTTAGGCAGGGAGTGAAATGATCGCCTGGCAGGTAAGTTCTTGTCAAGGAGCTCTTCAGGCAGATAGACCAGTACCAAGCTCAGGATGATTCATTTACAGTAGTTATGCACAGAATATATGGATGAAAGGCATTCATGTCATCCTAGAAAAGAAGAATTTCTTGTAAATATGTGACAGTAACTGTTCCCAGTATTGGAGCACGCAGTGGGAAAAAGGCCTACCCATCTGGTTTACACCCTCCCTGTGCCATAAATCAAAACAAAACTGAACTACAAAACCCCTGGTAGCCCAAGTCAGAAGGCCTGTCAAGAGCTATTGCTGGCACTCAAACAAGGGTGTTTCCAACTCCCTTAACTAACACAGGATACCTCTGACTCTTCTGAAGCAAACAGGGTAACTTAACGTGCTGAATGCAATGCAGCACATTCAGTATTTTTGCGAGGCAGGGGGAAAAGGCGGTAAGATCACCTAACCTTAGGCCAACATCCTGAAATATTTCATCCCTTACAGAGCTTGATGACACTCAGTAAGACTGCCCAGCGATATGATGGATTAATCTCTAGGTGAGCCTGAAGCTGAAGGAGCTATTACAGAGGCCAGTTCACGTGATCTGTCACTTCAGCCGGTGCAAATTCAACCCAGAAAACTGCCACACCTTGTATGTGCAGGCTTGCTTTTGAAGACCAAGCTGCTCTTGGGGTCAAAAATCTTTTAGCCTTCCGCAAACTGTTAGCCAATTTTTGCCTTGGGCAGCGTTTGGCTGAACACAGAGAAGCCTAGTACTTTCTGGTGCGCCTTCAGCATGTCTTAAAGATCTCTGAGACTTGGTGAGGATGAACTCCATCTGGGCCTCCACTGGAGGAGCGGGTGTCAACCACAGTGTAACCTCTTCAACACTGGAACAGCGCTCCAGTTGGATTAAATGGGATTTGCTTGGTTGAAGGAGGGGAGCATGGGGAAAGGATCCAGTAGCCATTGGAGATGTAAAATTAAAATGAATTTTGGTCATTTTAATAAATATATATCAAGGAAATCTCACTTTACTACAACAACACATTAGTATACAAGCATCTAATATTTAAGCTTAAAACATCAAGTGTTTATCAAATATTGGAAAAGAGCAGACGTTACTGGACTATCTGGGTATAACACAAGAAAAATCAGTTTTTTAAAAAATTGGTCCGTGTGGACAATGTCTAAATGATGATCCTACTCATACACTGTATGAATGAGATCTATATTTAATATTATTATTATTATTAATAAAAAAGCTTTTGTCTTGGAGAAATCAGGTGAGATTTAGACTTTCATTCTTCACAGCGATGACCCTTACAAACTTGTCAGTTCCCACTCATGCAGCCAACACAAAGGTGGTAACAGTGGTAACACAAAGGTTAGCACTGAGCTATGTCTTGGATGTTCCCCTGTGGTCACGGGGGTCGGGAGCACGGACCTTTTTCCTGTCACTTCTGCACTCACTCATGAAAGCTGCCCAGACTGCAAACGTGACAGCGGGGTGTGCACGCTGCCCTAAAAAATCATGGCTCAGAGGTCCCTGCATCGAGGTGAGTCTTGCCCTCTGGACATGAACCAAGGAGGGAAGACGCCACTTGGACACACGATGCTGTGGGAACAGGTAGCTATTATGAGCCTGCCGTGGCTTGGATGTGGCTGTTTTGCTGAGCACATCCTGCCAGTTGTTATGGGGACTGTGGGAACTAATTAATTTGGTGGATCTAGGACTCACAATGCTCTCAGTCCAATCCCGGTAACTTCTTCTGGGCATTTTCAACAGCACGCTTCTGCAAACAATCTACCTAGGGATGACTAAACGTCCTTAGCCACTGAAATCTCAGCTCATTTCTCCAAAATGTTCTTTTTTTAAAATTAAAAGCCTTACATTCATTCAGATAAAATCATGTTTATCGCCACATTACTGATTAATTAACATTGTGCTTTCTGTTTTCTTTTGTTGACTTTTTTCAAATCAACAGCAAAAGTAATATAAAACTCCCGCATGCTTTTGCAATCTAAAAGAGAGAAATTATGCGAAACAGAATAAAGTATAAAACATGCCACTGGTTCATGAACTTCATTATACGAAGAGGGAAAAAAAAGAGCCCCAGCAACAGACAGTTGCCATAGAAACACTCAAGCATCGAATGCTTGTTTACAAGAGACATCTCTCTATTGTTTCTTAAATCCCTTCCTAAGGATGGCAAATCAAAAAGCAATTGAGCATCAAAAAGGAAGAACAGAGATGTTTGAATAGGAAGTTGAACTCAGTACTTCAAAGGTTAAAGGTTTCTAATAATGTCGATCCACCCTGTGCTTTTTTCTTCTGCTGCTTAGGTTAAATCCCTGCTGTATCACTGATTTATACTTAATTTTCACGCTGGCAAAAATTAAGACAAAAAGTAAGGCACCAAAAAAAAACCTGCCCTGGAGAACAAGAAGCCCCATTAGTTATTACAGCCAAGGTGACAACACGCAAGTGCTTGAGTTGCATGTTGTGTTTCTGATTAAGATCCCACAAACAGGTTATTTCCTCATGCTATGTCCCATTTTGTCAGTTGAACAAGACGCTGAATCCAGGAGTTCAGAAGTATCAGTACAACGCCAGAGGACGGTTTATTCCCAGTCCCCGCAGCCAGTCCTTTGTCAGAGCAAACACTGAGTCGAAGGGAGCACATCGCCCTTGCTGGTAGCATCAATTTGTTTACCAGACTTCTAATTCCTTCGTAAACATAATGGAGGTTCTTCTTAATTAATGGCAGACTTCTTGGGGGCACCGATGTATACGACGATACGTTTTCCCCATCTGGCTGATTGGTATTCTCAGCAACAAAAGCTACACCATAGCTGCGCAGACTACAGTGCTAAGTGGCAACGCAACTGTGTTCTTTATGAAGTCTCCACACTTATAAATAGCCCGCTGATGCAGATCGGAGCGCCGCGCTACGCAATCTGCTCCCCAGTCATTTAAAACTACACATAATGTTTGTGGCGTGATTGTATCGTTTGTAGAAAACTATAAAAAATCCATTCAAAATAAAAATTTGATAGACAAGCGCGCATGCTTCGATGGAGCAAGAAAGATGCCTCATATTTTACTTCCTTTGCTGCAGCACATTTTATTACTTGGTAAAGATTCCTTTTTCCTTAAGGATTTTTTCCAAGATTCGCTTACGTCATTCTTGTCATTACATCCAGTCTCAAAATAGTCATAAAATTTGCCTTTACATTCAAAAGCCTGAGCCCCTCTTACAGGTTCACAGTTTAGGGGCTCGTTGTCTCGCTCAGGTTCGTCACCGCCTTTCTCGTCAGTGAATTTGGCCTTTTCCTGATTAGCATGAGGCCTGGCGTTAGTGACAAATATTTCGCTTGCGGGGATCTGCTCGTCACTCCTGTAAGAAGGGGCACTGCCAATGTCATAATCCACCTGCTGGGAACAGCTCGGCAATGAAGTGGGGGACGTGGAGGAGGAGGAAGAGGAGGAAGAAGTATTTTCTGTGCTGGCATTGACCGAGTAGGGTAGGTTCAAGTAGTGACTGCCACACTCTTGATAGAAGCAGCACGTGTGGAGCTTCTCATACTCCTCCTTGGCCATCCGAAGACGCTTTCGGTAGGGGCAGTCCTGGGGCACGAACCACTCCTGCGGCGAGGCAGCCCCGAAGGAGCAGGCGGAGAAGCACCAGTTGTTCTGCATGATGATTTCTCCATGGATTCGCTTCATTAAATTGTTGATGAGGACGGATCTCCGCAGGTAGACTTCAGGATCATCAATGAACTTCAGCTTTTCCAAAGACATGTAAAGAATATGGGCCCGTTCCTCAAACACTGAGATTGTCTGGAAATACAAAGGACAGAAGATACAGAACTGAACTCAACCGGCTTTGCGCCAGGCAAGAGAAAGAAAACGAAGCAGGGTATTCACTCTGCGCCACTGCTTTTCTCCTTCTCTTCCTCAGGCACCTAAAAACAGCTTCCCATGCTGCACACCCATGTGCAGCGTGCTTTTTCTCAGCATCTGGGGTTAAAACAAAACTGTACTGTTTTGCTCTGGTGACGGGGGCTCTTTGATGCGAATGGACCCAGTCCCATCCCCTGTCGGGCTCCCCCTGAGCACTGAAGCCAGGTGCAAGTCCTTCCCGCAGCCTCTTTGCAGCAAGCAGAGGCAAAGCTTTGCAGGATGCGGCCATCAGTGAGTACCAGAGCTTTTCACCCACTGCTGGTGAAGGGGCCCTCAGCGAGGAGGTCTCCATTTGCCAAGCGCTCGCTCACCGCTCTCGCGTACAGGAACACACACAGGGAGGGAGGCAGGGAGAAACCAGCTCAAAGCATCGCAGCATCTGGAGAGCAGCTGTTGGCCCGCGCACGACACCACGCACTCCATGGGACCGGTGGGAATGCAGGGAGGCAGGGACAAGGTCAGGAAACAAAGAGAGGACGGGGATTTGCACGGATCCTGGCCAGGAGCCCACAGATCGGTTCCCCCGCCGTGGTCCCTCCAGGGCTCGCTCTCTGAGCGCTGGCAGCAGGAGCAGGTTACTGCCCCGGGGGGCCCCGAGCCATGCTGCAATCACTGCCCCGGGAATCAAAACAGAGAGGGGGTAACACACGCTACTGTACACAGCATTAACTGATTTTCATTTTTAGTAATAATTTGTTTTGTGTAGGAGGAGAGAAGCACAGCACAAAGAGAGGCTGCTCGAAATCCCCCCCATCTGTGGCTTGCCCATTCTTCCCTTTCCCACATGGTTACAGCATTTTTGCAGAGTGGAAGTCGTAGCTATGAGGACTGAAAGCGCACAGAGCACAGCTGCTTTTCACATCCATTCAGCTCTCCCAGCCCTGCAGCTCTTTCCACAGCCTGGTCCTGTCTGCAGGGCTCAGAAGCAGCACAGTACCTCGTAAAAGCAAAAATTGGCCCTGCTTCCAAGCAAGTTCGCAGCTGAAGCTCTTCTTTGTTAGAAAGTAATTTTCTAAATATTAAGCCTAGAGGTTAACATGCTGTAGTAGAATCACAGAATGACAGAATCACTGAAGTTGGAAGGGACCCTTAAAGGCCATCCAGGCCAACTCCCCTGCACTGAACAGGGACACCTACAGCTCGATGAGATACTCAGAGCCCCCCCAGCCTGACCTTGAGCATCTCCAGGGATGGAGCATCCATCACCTCTCTGGGCAACCAGTGCCTCATCACCCTGATTGTAAAAAAATTCTTCCCTATTTCCAGTCTAAATCTCCCCTCTTTTAGTTTGAAACCATTTCCCCTTGTCCTATCACCATAAACCCTGCTAAAGAGTCTGTCCCCATCTTTCTCACAGCCCCCCTTTAGATACTGAAATGCCGCCCTCATATCTCCCCAGAGCCTTCCCTTCTCCAGGCTGATCAGCCACAGCTCTCTCAGCCTGTCCTCGCAGGGCTGGTGTTCCATCCCTTGGATCATTTTTGTGGCTCTCCTCCAGACGTGCTCCAACAGATCCATGTCCAAGTACTACTTCTTTATGCTACCAGAAGGGGACAGGTAACCAACCATTCCTCCTCTCTGCTGTCATACAGAACCCAACGACCGACCCAAGAACAACGCTGGTAGAACACAGAGATCGGTGCGACACGTGGGAGAGGGCATCTTTCGACACCCTCCATGCCAGGTGCTCATCGCCCTGGAAGCAGACCGAGTGCTCCGCTCCACCTCCCGACCGAAGGCTCATTCCCAGCCAGTGCTGTTTGTAACTGGAAATTCCTTCGGCTGCCCTGAAAGGGAAGCACCACCCGTACCTCCCCAGCATGGGGCCCAAGCAGGCCCCGCGTGCTGCCCTAGCAAGGATGGGGCACTGTGGGCCCGGCACCGCTCAGGTTGCCTCTGGGATGCAGCAGAGGTGCTGGAAAAGCTTCTGGTGCGTGCCTGCGCTGAGATACCCTGGGAACAGGGCCTTGGGGCGCCTGCACTGTCCCCGAGCACCCCACCCCTGTGCTCGGCTTCTCACCAACACCAGCACAAAACCTCCCACCTGAAAGTCTGATTTCAGTTTAGGTACTCACTGGCCTGGGAAGTGTTTGCTATAATCCCTCCCTTGATGGCTTTTGTTTAAAAAAAAAAAAAAAAAGTAACTCTTTTCCTTACTAATCTGTTCTTTCGGAGTTACTGGCTTTTTAATAAACAGGATTAACCGCGGAAGGAGTGCTGCTGCCTGCAGAGCCCCTCTGCTCTTCTGCAGCCCACAGGGAACCCGCTACATGTCCTCCCCAGGGGAAGGTGTGGGATGCGCAGGGAAGCGAGGCCCTATTTGCTCCGTTCCTCACGTCTGGCGTTCCAGCCCCTACTTCAGCACGCGTGGGTTGAACTACCCAGGAACAAAAGAATCTGGGGAAAAAAGTTACCCGGGCGTTTACGCTCACACAGATGCCTTTGCTCCCCGGGCAGCGCGATGCCCACGGCACGGGGCATGCAGCGAGCCACGGCCACCCGCCTGGGGGCAGGCTGCGGGAGCGTCCCAGCCCGGTGCGCGGGGTAAAAATAGCGGCTCTTGGGAAACGTACTTTGTGCGCGCAGCTGCTGAGCGGCGGGTGAAAATCCTCTTCTTCCACATATTTCCTTTTAAAGTATGCGATCTTGGATGCCGCTGCAGGATTTGAAATTCCCCTGTAATGCGATCCTGCGGGCAATAAATCAGACACGACAAATGACATGCGGTTTGCCGGAGGTTCTCCAAACAAAACACTTTCCGTTTCCCCTCTCGCCGCGGCCCCGCCACGTCTCCCCGCAGCAGCGCCCACCGGACGCGGCGCTCCGCCCGCCCCGCGCACCCCGCGCAGCCCG